>NC_055967.1:9806324-9836324 GCF_018492685.1 Alosa sapidissima | reverse complement strand
TGTCCGAAGGAACTTACATTAAATGAGGAGATATTTGCTGAATGTCACAAAAAGTGTTACAGAAATTGCTTGGCATCGCTTATTCAATGGCTCTCTACAGAAACACCTGTAGTTTGCAGAGGACGAACGAGAAAGCACTCGTTTGATAAATCAGCCAGTAGTAGACAAATAACTTTTAGAAATAATCAGTACTGCAAAAACGAATGTTGGTGGGTATTTAAACTATCTAGCGGGTGTTTTAAAAGCTGCAAGAAATAGAAGCTTCATGGTCTTTATGTTCTGGTTCGTAAATTATTTTCATAAAACTTCAAGTTGCCCTATAACTTTACTCTCCAAACTCTTCACTGCACTGTAGGCAATTAACTGACAGTATGATAGGCTATTTATTTTCTGTAGGCTACAATAAACACATTTATTTTTTCAACTTTTGCAATATTACGCACTTGGCTACTGAACGCAAATCAGCAGGAGAGAGAATGCACGTAGCCTACGCAGCGTGTAGCGCAATGTGTAGGCTATTTGGTTACCAACTAACACTGTTAGCCAATTCACTAACTTAAGACTTCAGTGCCATCATATACAACGTTTTTTTACACAACAAATACAGAAAGGATAGAGGCAGCAAAGGTAGAGAAGTCATTTCAGATGGGGCAAGAACAAGGTGAATTTGTATGCTTGTCAAAACGTAGTCCTACCCTGCATTAGAGGAGCTGATCATCATACCAAGCACACTCACTGTTTAAAGTCATACACCACGGTAAACTAAAACTAAAATGTTACAAAGGTGGCAAAAACAATATCGGGTATTATTAGCCATGACATTACTAGGCTATGAATCGTTCGTTCATTTTTTTTTTTTTTTTGGGTGGGGGGTTACAAACTTATTCAAAATCATCCCCCCCTCTGGTTTTTACACAAATCGCACCCTGTATATATATATAATTACATTCCACACTTCATTTACAAGCCATTGATAGCATATCTTCTTTTAACTTGGCTTTACTGTAAAAGCAGCACCAATAGTTGGTGTGGATCTCATGTGAAAAGGCAGATTGTTCCACAACTTGGGCCCAGCTACTGAAAAAGCACGGTCACCATATTTTTTAGACGACTCTGAGGTACTGAGAGCAGTAGTTTATCTGAGGACCTCAGAGTTCTGGGAGAGCAGTGACAGTGTACAAGCTCACTTAGGTATTGGGGAGCTTGTCCATTTAAAGCTTTATACACACAAAAAGAAGAATTTTGTAATCTACTCTAAATTTCACTGGTAACCATTGCAGGGATTTTAAAACTAGAGAAATATATTGTGTCTTTTTAGACTTGGTGAGCAGCCTTGCAGCTGCATTTTGCACCAACTGAAGTCGGGATAGATTGGACTGAGTGACACCAAAATAAAGAGAGTTACAGTAGTCCAGGCGGGATGAAATAAAGGCATGAATCTCAAAGTCTTTGAAAGAAAACATAGTTTTGTCTTTACTTAAGATTCTAAGGTGGTAAAAAGGTGACTTGACAAGTTGTGTATCATCCGCATAGCAATGATAGGGTATACCATGCTTTTTCATAATTTGACTGAGTGGCAACATGTACAGTGAAAATAAAATACAACTAAGCACACACACACACACACACACACACACACACACACACACACACACACACAAACACAAACACAAACACACACACACACACACAGACACACACACACACACACACACACACAGACACACACACATACACACACACACACACACACACACACACACACACACAGACACACACACACACACACACGTTCACTCTCGCTGGGGCTGAGAAGCGGGTTGCAGGTGAAGGTAAGGCAGATCACAGAAGGTGTTATGTACAGTACGTGCGCACAGCACTGATGGAGCCACCATCCCAGCAGGCATGGGAGGCAGGCGTGGGGGAGGGCGGAGGGGGGTGTGTTGGCGGTGCTGGGGGAAGTGAGGCTGCCTGCAGGGAAGAGGCTCTCTCCCACCGCTGCCTCCCCCTGTGATGCCTCACCCCTGGGAGGGACATGCTGTTACCATCGCACGGACACCAAAGAGCAGACAGAAGACTTTGTATAATGCATGCAGAAAAAAATAAGATATCACACCAGACATGGAAGAAGGGAAACATAGACTCCCCATATCTTTCGTTACAAGTTTGAATGTTGTTGAGGAGTGAGTTTTTTTTTTTTTCTGGGGTAATTGGTTACAAAAACAATATAACCCCCTGAGGTTGTCCAGTGTTATATAACCAGCTTTTGTAGCAGATGTTGAAATAGAGTTCACTGACTAGTACAGGAATACGTAGTACAGGAATACGCACATGCGTTTACTGAGACAAAGTAGGGAAATCACAGCGTCTCAGTGTCTGTGTGTGTGTGTGTGTGTGTGTGTGTGTGTGTGTGTGTTTCTGTGTGTGTGTGTGTGTGTGTTTCTGTGTGTGTGTCTGTGTGTGGGAAGGAGATTTAATTGTTGGCATTGGGGTGGCTTTGGCCTTTTGAGTGAGTAGACTAGATATGTTTCTAATGGTGGATATACTTATGTGTGTTTGTTTGTTTGTTTGCTTGTTTGTTTGTTTACAGCTACCATTGTGCTGAACGAGCTAAATTGGACAGAAGCTCTGGAGGATGTGTTTAGGAAAAATAAGGAAGAGGACCCCACTCTACTCTGGCAGGT
The DNA here is from genome assembly GCF_018492685.1 of Alosa sapidissima. NCBI lineage: Eukaryota > Metazoa > Chordata > Actinopteri > Clupeiformes > Clupeidae > Alosa > Alosa sapidissima. Next base: position 9,833,640 of record NC_055967.1, on the reverse strand, counting down.
GTTTGGTAGCGCCACAGGGCTCGCACGCTATTATCCAGGTATCTCTGCACATGTGTGTGTGTGTGTGTGTGTGTGTGTGTGTGTGTGTGTGTGTGTGTGATCTATTTTGTAGCGTATTATGCATTTTGTACATTTGTTGGTCCGCTGGATGTCACTATGCAACTATGCAAAAATAAACATCACTTACAGCAGACAAGTTTCTAATAGTGGATATAATTACCTAAATCAGCATGTCTCAGATGAATCGTGTGTGTGTGTGTGTGTTTGTGTATGTGTGTACCAGCTGTAAATGTGAGAGGGAGTGTGTTAGTGTACAGTGTGTGTGTGTGTGTGTGTGTGTGTGTGTGTGTGTGTGTGTGTGTGTGTGTGTGTGTGTGTGTGTGTGTGTGTGTGTGTGCATGCATGTCGTGTGTAGGTGGGTAGGTCTGTGTGCTTGTGCATGTGCGTGCATGTGTGTGTATGTGTATGTGTGTGTGTGTGTACCAGCTGTAAATGTTAGCAGGAGGGTAAGTTTGTGTGTGTGTGTGTGTGTGTGTGTGTGTGTGTGTGTGTGTGTGTGTGTGTGTGTGTGTGTGTGTGTGTGTGTGTGTATTTATGTGTGTGCCAGGGTTTATTTTTGTTTGTCTGTGCACTGATTCCATTCTCCTAATTGGCAAACATCGCTTCTGTCCCCAGATAGACATACACTGACATTTCCCCATGAATTTAATCTAAATTCAAATGTCAGCCATGCAAACCGGGCCCAGCACACAAGCCTCAGTGGCCCTGCTGTGTCTTAATGATGGCCCTGGTGAGGAGCTCACGACCTTTAGTAAAACACTGATTGCTCTGATCGGAGATATGCTTAACATCACTGGGCTAATAGATGAGGAATAATGTAATTAATTTGTACAACCACCCGCACTAATCACTGTGTTGTGGTGATGATTCACTGCAAAAGTCATTGGCCTGAGAGGGGTGTTGAGTGTGAGCGTGTGTGTGTGTGTGTGTGTGTGTGTGTGTGTGGAGGAGTATGTTTGTTCATGTGTTTTTACATGTGTGTATGACTTCTGTGTGAATTTGTGTGTGTCTAAGAGGACATGTCAATCATGCTAATTAATTTTGAGATTTTTTGCCATCTCAGCAGACTCTGTTAGTGAGACCGGTCTAAAGTGTAATTTAATAAAAGCGACAGCATGACAAGGGCTCTATGCACCAATCCATACTGTACCTAGGGCTGTCAGAACACCATGTGCTATGCAGCTCTGCCACATCAAGCTGAAAGTAATGTGCATTGGCATGGCAATCAATATCTACTTTATACATTCCCAGAAAGTTGCCGTGTGTAAAACGAGTGTGTGTGTGTGTGTGTGTGTGTGGGTGTGTGGGTGTCTTTCTGTGTCTCCATCTTACCTTGACCTCATCTTTCCTATTCACCCATTCTCTCTGTTCCTCTTTTCCTCTGTTCTTTCCTTCTGTCTTGTTGTCTTCTCCCCATCTTTCATACATCCATTCTTTTTTTTGTTTACTCTGATCCTCTCTACTGTCATCCTTCCTCTCCTCCTTTTCTCCATGTTTTTTCTCTCTCCTTTTTCTCATTCCTTCTCTCAGCCTCACCGTGGATGGATGCACGGAAGACCCCCCAACAAGATAGACCTGTACGATGTTCGTCGCCGACCATGGTGAAGAGATCCTTTGGAATATGTCATTCATAATGCATAGCATTAAAATGTTTTCTAATAAATAGTATAGAATATTTATACATTTTTTAGATATACCGGTACATGTATTATTCATTCATTTGTTTGAGCTTCTGTCTCATTGCTGACATTGAGGTGTAAATGAAATTTATATTCACAGAGAGAATAACAATTTTCCATTTTATTTTGTTTCTTATTCCTTTTATAGGTATATTCAGGGAGCTGCTTCACCCAAGGACATGTTGATTCTGGTTGATGCGTGAGTTGCCCTGAGAGTTGTTATTATTTATATTATTGTTTGATTCGCAGACAGGGATAGAATCAGTATTTCATATTTTCATTGTTAGTTTGCTTTTGTTTTCTTGTTTGTCTTCTGAATTTTAATCATTAAATAGCCTCTGAGAAGAATAAGATATGAAGTGTGTGTGTGTGTGTGTGTGTGTGTGTGGGTGTGGGTGGTGTGGGTGCAGGTGCAGGTGCATGTGTGTATTTGTGTCTATGTGTCTCTGTGTGAGCTCCCCATTCTGTAATACTCATTCATAGGTGTGTGTGTGTGTGTTGCTTTTCAGGAGTGGAAGTGTATCTGGCTTGGACCCTCAAGCTCATCCGAACCTCCGTGAGTGAGATGCTGGAGACCCTGTCCGATGATGACTACGTCAACGTGGTCTATGTGAGTGTTCCAGATGGCTACTGTCTACTAGAACCCCTATTAGAACCGAGTGAGGTTCTAATAGAGTCTCCTGACTTGTGTGCTTATTAGGCACCAGCCTACCATGTGTTGAACAGGTGGGATATTTAAGAGATAGTTGCCTTTCACAGATAATTATGTCATCTGATTAGTCCCCAGAAGGGACTCTCTCCATATGTGGGAGCATGCTGGGTTGCGTGGTCGGTTGGCCTGGTGTCTTGTTTAGAATGATGGAAGAAATGAGAAAATGAGACTTCATTTCAGATGGCTATGTTGTGTTTGCTGGCATTCGTGTGTCCACTTACATATACAGTGTGTGTGTGTGTGTGTGTGTATGTGTATGTACAGTATGTGGTGTGTGGGTGTGCGTGTGTATTTGTAATACTTGTAATATTTGTAAATGTTCTATGCAATCTCTTAGAGTGGAGAGAGAGAAGTTGGTGGAAGAAGAGAGCAGAAAGCGAGGAGAGAGAGAGAGAAGAGAGAGAGAGAGAGAGAGAGAGAAGCAGTAATGAATATGGATCTGGGCTTGCCACTGGAAGAGAGTTTAAATGAAAAGGCCTCTGCAGGTCTCCCAGAGCTCAATTGGAATCCATCTGGCAAACGGGGCACTGAGAACTGACCCTGGGAAATGCCCATCTCATACATACTATCCAGCCAGGCTCATTCACACACACACACACACACACACACACAACACACACACACACACACACACACACACACTCTCACCAGTTGAGTTGTCTCATTTACCTCTCATTTGAGGAAAGTCGTGGCTGAACTGTTGCAGTCACTGTTTTTCATTCCAGGGCTGCTACCTCCGAGATGTAGAAGATAAAGTGAGGAAACCTGTTAAAAGGTTTTCCACATGACTCACGCTCTCTGAGAAGGAGGAAAGGAAAAGCCGAACACATCGCAGTCTGGACAGTGTTCTGAAGGAGAAATCCGCCATTGGCATGTGTCTGGGAGATCTCTGGCATGCCCGTTTCACTCTGTGTGTGTCTGTTTGTAAATCTGACTGTTGCTGTGCGTTAGTCAGAGGGATTTGGGATGCTCACTCCTAGCTTCTGTGAATCACTGAGCTGATAAAGGATTATCCCACTGGTAGCTGACAGCTTTAGGAACTTTTTTTTTTATCTTCTTGCTTTCTATTCTGCTTTGTTATCAAATCAACTGTGGTGTGTTGGTGTGTGTGTGTGTGTGTGTGTGGTGTGTGTTTGTGTGTTAGGTGTGACAGTGTGAATAGTGAAAGAGAAAAGATATTTAGCATGCATAGCAGTAAAACATTATGTGAAATCTGGGACTTACATTAGGTGCCTGGTGACAGTTGAATAGATAGTGACTGGTGATAGTTGAATAGATCAGTGGGGGGAATTACACTGCAAAAGCTGTCCTGCTGGGTATGCTGTTTATGAGTACTGCTTCCCCCACCCCCCACTCTCGCTCTCTCTTTGAGAGTGTATATACATACTGTCTCTGAGTATGTTTGTGTCATTGTGTCTCTATACCTCTCTCTGTCTGCATTTGTGTGTGTTCGTGTGGATCAATACAGTTGCTAACACAGGCGGGGCTGCTGTGATGATGTCAGAGACCCCACACATCAGGGTGCGTTTAGCTGATCCAGGATCATTTATCACTCAAATGACCATAAATCCTCTTCTCATTAACCAGCACCCTGGGACTGAGCTGACATTTGGGCACATTCTGGAAATTGTACGACGGCACGCACCCACACACACACACACACAAACACACACACACACACACACACACAATGTTCACACACATCCATATTCACAGACACAGGCTCAATTTATTTAATTCTTGGATGTATAAACACTTCCACACACACACCCAGCTCCGCACCCCCCCCCCCCCCCCCCCCCCCCACACACACACACCACACTGGCCTGCTTGTATCACATCAAGTGCATCAGCCCCATACAGATCACGTTTTATAGCCCCAATCATGGCAACACCTCTGCTGCATTTAAATGTCCCTCCATTGGGGCTGACATTTACACACACACACACACACACACACATGGCAAGTTATGCACACAGGCCTTTCATCATCCTTCTTCTGAATAACGGCGCTCCAAAGCCCAGCTGGATCTGCAGTTTGCATACAGCAATGCCTCCCATCCAGCCACTCAGCCTGTGAGCTTCATGAAGCCCTTTTCAAGGAGTAATTCCTGTCACTTGGCAACAAAACTGATTCAGTGGTAGTCCAACTGTTATATGTTTAAAGTTATTCGTTTATTGGTGAGGTGGACGTTTAATTTAGCTAAGCTTCTGCCTGGATTTATGTCTGTTTTACGTTGGCTGAAACAGATAAAATTGTACTGTTAATACACAAAATGCCTGGTGTCTGAGAACAGATCCTTTTTTGGTCTAAATCTCTCCGGCACCTATTACTGCTAAACAACGGTGCTGCCGATCTGAAGGCAGCACCGCAGGGTGCACTAAACTTGCCTGTTTGAAAGTGAGCAACTGTTGCAGGGGAACAGTGAGAGCCTTGTGTAGTAAAGCCCCATTAGCCTGCTACATGTGCGCATGGTAATGAGTGCAGGTGTTTGGAGCCACGCTAGTCCTAATCGGGGGACGTCACAGTCACATCACATCACATCATTTTGGAACAGGCCAACAAAGGACACCGCTCGTCCACTCTGGAGAGAGCCACGATCAGCACAGTGGCTTCACAGCTACTCTCGGTCTCTCTCTCTCTCTCTCTCTCCTCTCTCTCTCTCTCTCTCTCTCTCTCTCTCTCTGTCTGTTTCTCTTTCTTTCTCTGTCTCTCTCTCTCTCTCTCTCCCTCTCTCTCTCTCTCTCTCTCTCTGTCTGTTTCTCTCTCTTTCTTTCTCTGTCTCTCTCTCTCTCTCTCTTGTTCTCTTTGTCTCTGTCTTTCTCGTACGGCTATTGTAAAGAGCATCGTAAATGTCAAATATTTGGACAAGTAAATTGAGCCGGGTCTCGGCGGGTGTTTGCCCAGCGCACGAGCCATCTGCTCTGATTCAGCAGGCTGGATAGAGCAGGGGGCAGCTGTACCACTCTCAGGGCTGGGGCTGGACAAACAGAGGGTGGTGGTGGCAGAGGTGGAGGTGGAGCTCGGGAAGGGGGGACGAGAGGAGAGGAGAGGAGAGGAGGGCGTGGTGGACTTTGTCTCAGATATCCCGGAACGGCTGCTGGCTGGGCTCCAGCTGAGATTGTTTGGTGGCCTTTTTTGTCATCGCTGTTGTTGTTTTCGTAGCTGTTGGGGACTGGATGTCCATACAGATGTCCAGGTGTCCACTGGGGCACGACGCCACTTAAGATAAAAGCATCTGTTGCAGAAGTAGAGGATCACACCCCCCAGTCCTCTCCTTATTTAGATTCAACACGTGGCGGGTTTAAGTCCCGTCATGTTAGTGCAAAATGGACCCTGTTCACTGTGCAACATATAACAAGTAATTGTATTTGTACACTCAAACATACTGTATAGTCATGTGTAGCCCAGTGTAACACTGTGCACTGTGCAGGTGCAAACACACCTCTGACATCTGTCAAAGCAGGGAGTGGGATCAATGTGTGTGTGTGTGTGTGTGTGTGTTTGTGTATATTTGTGTGTGTGTGTGTGTGTGTGTGTGTGTGTGTGTGTGTGTGTGTGTGTGCGCGTGTGTGCGTGCGTGTGTGCATGCGTGTGTGTGTGTGATTGTGTGTGTAGCCATTGTGATGGAAAAAGACGTGTGCTCCACCTCTGCGCCGTGGAGACCCAGGGACGAGCGGTGGGCAGGACGGGCTGGATGGTGGTGTGTGTGTGTGTGTGTGTGTGTGTGTGTGTGTGTGTGTGTGCGTGTGTGTGTGTGTGTGTGTGACGTGTGCAGAGTGACGTACTTGGTGTGAGGGTAGGGAGAGCGGAACCCTTAGCAGCTTAATCCTGGTGCTAAGTCCGTGCTGAGACTCCTTATTTTCAACACATACACACACGCACACACACACACACATGGAGCACGGCACACATGGCTTTGTTTTAATCTGACTTGCAGAGACACAATGTCTATTATGTCTGTCTGCTTCTCCTTGTCTCTCTCACAATCACACACACACCCACACACACATCTCTATTTATAGCATCCTGTCCCCTGAGAATGGTGAGTCATAGTGGTGGGGTGGAGGGGGTGTGTGGGGGGGGGGGGGGCTGGCTGCATTGTGAGGAGCCCCGGCATTAATTAAGCATGCAGCCTATGAAGAGGAATCACATCTGGGCGTGACTCATCAATCCTGCTGCCGTCCACAGCGCAGTGCAGCGCAGCACGCGCACACACACACACGCCCAATTAGGTGTGCCCATAGAGAGCCCGGCACAGGCCTGGAGAGCCAGATAAACACATTGATTTATGAATCAGTGAGTCTGTGAATGAGCGTGACCCCAGGATTCACAAACAACACTAAGAGGATGAGCTTTAATGGCTCTCAATGACACACTTTTTAAAACCCGTTGTGTCTTTGTTTCAGAGAGTATTAAAATAGGAATATGTCTTATGTGGAACATGGAAATTTGTATATGGATATGAATAAAAAAATATATAGACATACTGTATAAGGCATGTTCATGAATTAATTAGCAGTCAGATGTGTACAGTGCACCAAGGGCTGTAATTGTTAAAACCTTTGGAAGTGTGCACATTTTCTCCAGAGCAAAGACCCACTACATAATATGGGGACAAGCTGGCCTTTGTACATATTCCCTCTGCTGGGAAATTGTTAGTGTTGCCTTTGATTTACAGCATGAAAAGACTTAAATCACTTTCACTGCGCCACCACCCTTTCTTAGAGTGTGTGTGTGTGTGAGAGAGAGAGAGAGAGAGAGAGGGAAGGAGAACGGAAATTGAAGGGGGGGGTGGGATTGTATTGTACATGTGGCTTATTAATCTGATTATATAGGTACATGTTGGTGTGTCAGCTGCCTCCTCCAGAGATTTACTTAGACGCCCAGTGCATTTACCACACATCTTAACAAAGATCGGCCTATTGGTCAAATATACCTTCATTGTTCCTTGTCTAGAGTGGAGTGCAATGAGGCTCCGACATGTCACTTCCTGCTGTGGCAGGTGTGTGATTGACGGCTCGTTGAGCATCGGGCTTCTGAGGGGCTCTCCCGGCTGCCGCGTTCGCAGCACGGAGCTAAATTGTAGTGCACCTGTTCAGTCGCATAAGCCCTTATCGAATAAACAGGCAGGCCTGTGCAGAGGGACCTCTCTGTCTCCTCAGGAGCTAAGCTAATCTGTATCAAAACTGATTAAAGTCCATTTAAGTGCAAATGAAATCTTATCCATATGGCATAATGTAGAGTGATGACTGTGTGTGTTTCCTGTCAAGAAGTTTTCCATGTCTTCTTCTTTGCTCTCACAGTTCAACACAAATGTGAACAACACGGCTTGCTTCGATCGCCTGGTCCAAGCCAATGTACGCAACAAGAAGATTCTGAAGGATGCTGTTCAGAATATTTCAGCTAAAGGCATCACAAACTACACCAAAGGCTTCGAGTTTGCTTTTGATCAGCTTTCTCGGGTAATTGCACGTTTGTTTTTTGGCTACACACACTCAACAGCATTAACTAACTCAGACTCATTTGCCCGGGCTATAGTGGATTTTTCCACAAAAGCTCATGGTACTGTATTTAACAGGGACACCTGCTATTGTTCCAGCCAATCTCTATGTAATTGACTTACTGGCTGGACCGCAGCAGTCATGGGCTGCCCCCCTGCTGGGTATACAGTGTAAGTACATGTGGAGGTGACTACAGATGGCACACTGGTGTGTTGTTTGATCTGGTGTTTCAGGAAAACATCTCCAGGGCAAATTGCAACAAGATCATCATGCTGTTTACCGATGGAGGAGAGGAGCGAGCTAAGGAAATCTTTGAGCGGTACAATCCTGACAAGAAGGTTGGCACTTTAGCCTCTGTGTATGTGTGTGTGTGTGTGGGGGGGGGGGGGGGGGGGGGGTATGGGTGTGTGTGGGTGTGTGTGTGGGGGGGGGGGTGGGGATGTGTGTGTGTGGGGGGGTGGGGGTTGTGAGTGTCTTCGCTTAGGGCAAAGTGGGTGTTTGAGGTGATTTTTATGTCATGACGTGGGTGTGTTAATTTGTGTCCCCACTGGATTAGCTGTGTCAAAGCTGCACACAGGACTCTGTGTGCCTAACAAGCAAAGCCCTCTCCCTTTCTCCCCTTCTTCCCCTCTCTCTCCTTCCTGTAAATGAAAATGGAATGAAAAAAGCTTAAGGCTTTCACATCTTGTAGAAATGTTTTAGCACTTCCACAATTCTCTCTCAAAACTCATCAAAATATGTATCTTGTTATACTGTCACCATGACAAAAGAAAACCTGTTTGTTTGCTTCTCAGGTCAGAGTGTTTACATTCTCAGTGGGGCAACACAACTACGACACCAGACCTATCCAGTGGATGGCCTGTAATAACAAAGGTATACGTCACAGTCTCTTGACAGGGTCTAACCTCCCTTTAACTGTGTTTTCTGTTTGGTTTGTGTTTGTGTGTGAAATTTATTCATGCCCTATCCATGCACAAATTATTTCATGATGACTGTGCCACTTGTACTAGCTTGGCTACTCATCAGGTCAACTGCAACACTTTCATACTCACATCTGCCTCCTAGTGGTTGAAAGCATGAATAAAGTCCTCCCCATTTCAAAACGTCGAAGAAATTGCTCACCTTAATAATGCAATGAAAAGAACAGAAAAATGGCAACAAATGTGACAAAACTGACCATCATTTCTTAATATCTATTCAGGATACTTCTTTGAGATCCCATCCATCGGAGCAATCCGAATCAACACTCAGGTAAAGGAACCTGTCTACCTGTTGCTGTCTATGGCTATCCAAATGTTTTAGTATTTTAAAATTGTATGCATGCTAATTTGCATTTGAATGTGTGTGTGTGTGTGTGTGTGTGTGTGTGTACTTCAGGAATATTTGGATGTCCTCGGCAGGCCTATGGTTCTTGCAGATGAGCAAGCCAAGCAGGTGCAATGGACTAATGTCTACCTCGATGCACTGGTAAGAACACATCTGTCACTTCTTTCATCACCACATCTTTTGTGTATTGTATCTGTATCTCTCTCTGTATCTCTCTTTTGCTCTCTCCTTCCCCCTCTCCCTCTCTCCCTTTCTCTCACCCTCCTCTCACACATCTGCCACATCTCCCATCTGCTTTTCATGACTCAAAACATGGGCCGGGAAGAGAGGGGAAAACAAAATGGCCGACCGGATCAGAAACAGGAGCCTCTGTTCTGTGTGCTTGGATTTGGCCAGCACACCCACTGCAATGAGATTCAATGTTGTTTAAACTACATCCCTGATCTGCAGTGCTGCTGCTGCTGTAGCTCCTGCTGCTTGGGCCTGTCGAGTCCAGATTTCTGTCTCTCTGAGCTGATGCGGTTGCAGCTTTAGGGAAATCTCCCGTTCCTGCTTTTGTGTTCCCTCCGGCTGGGAACAAAATGGGCTCATTTGATGTACTAGTGTTTGCACGTTAACTTTTCAAGTCGCAGGAGGAAAGGAAGAAGTTTTCAGACACACAGCGCTAGTAGCCGTAAGTAATTAGTAAGCGAGGCTGAGATGTTGAATTCACTAGCCAACCGGATTAGCATCCACTTAATGCAGAATCAACATATGTTTACTTGGGAGAGGCAAGGACGCTGAGGACTATTTCTTGTTTATGTTGTTGTTATTTTTGTTTTTGTGCCATGAATGCATGCAGGGATTGGAGACAGGCTGCTATAAAGATGGAGAATAACATTAGAAGTCTCAGAGAGAATAGGAGTAGACAAGTCCTGCTGTTTCTGCTGTGAACCTGTATGAACTTATGACCCTATGACCCGATGAGCTGTGGTTGGTCATCCTAGTATGTTTCGCAGCATGTAAGAATACCATAGAGGGAGGGAGTGGACAGGTCATGCTGTTTGTGCTGTTAACCCTCATGAACTTCTCCTGACCCTCTAAACCCCAGGAGCTTGGTCTGGTCATCACTGGAACTCTTCCTGTCTTCAACAAGACCCGGTCCAAACAGGACGGCTCGCAAAACCAGGTCTGTTTCCCTCATCACTTACAGTAAGACACAGAAACAACCAAGCCTCGGCCCTGGCTCAAAATCCACATGCTCATTTGCTTGTGAAATAGATCTGGTCAGCCAAAGACAAGCAGCCACACTCAATGATGGAAAGCAGACCAAAATATACTGTAGGCCTTATGGCTATTATTAGAGCCGTTTCTGGAAATGTGTGGTGTGTTTATAATGAAGTGCTGGAACATACTGGCACGCTGCGCCCAGATAAGGCACTAGTGCCTTGACCCACAGGTCAGTGGCCGTGAAGAGATGACCACGGCATACAGCCCATATCATGGCACATTATGCTAACGGGAAGCAAGGAAGTCAAAGTCAAAGATGTTGGTGAAAAACAGATGGAACATTTCAGACTGTAATGTGCGTGTGCGTGTGTGTGTGCGTGTGTGTGTGTGTGTGTGTGTGTGTATGTTTTTACTGAGGCAGCAAAATCAGCTGATCCTGGGAGTGATGGGTGTGGACGTGTCTCTGGCTGACATCAAGAGACTCACGCCTCGCTTCACTGTGAGTTATAAATACATGCAGTATATACATATAAACACACACACACACACACACGCACACACACACACAAGCATACGTGCACGCTCACACACACACACACACACACACACACACACACACACACATACACACACACACACACAAATGTACACGCGCACACACACACATACACAAGCACAAATAACAATTTCCCCTACTCTTTTTTTGATTGCTGAGAAATGCGGGTCTACATGTATGCAGTAATCTCTTCTTAAAATACACCTCAGTCAGTGTGGTCTGTTTCTGTAGTTACAAATGGACTCTCTCATATCATTGGATAAATACTTCAGTGCTTCAGGGTCCAAATGTGTCCATTGAAAAGAATTAAGGTATTTGATGCTGACAGTCAGATCTTTCTTCTTAGACAATGTAGCCTTTTTTTCTGAATTTATAAATCATTGTTAATATAAATCCTACTGTGTGAGGTAATCGTTCTTTAAGAGATCCCAGATCAGTAATGGCGCCTGTGTAGTGACTCCCTTAAAGAGCAATGGCGAGTCGGCGTCTGCGCCTTAAGTTTGTAATGTTTTGCCTGGTGCGTGAACTCCAAAGGTTGAGTACAGTAGAAGAAACGTTTGTTTCCCAGTTTTTTGTCTGTAGACTTGTTGAAAATACCTCGGCTCTCAATACAAATTTGCATTAGAATCAAGTCCTTGAGTGCGCCTCTGCTTTTTTTTCTACTGTGACTCCCTTAAAGAAATACAGTAAAACAAAATTCTGAGGTAACGTAACGATGCGATGCTGGGTATTTGATGCTTCCTCCCAGGTGCCCCCCCCCCCCCCCCCATCCTTGCCTGCTGTAACACAAGCAATTGAAAAATTGTGCGTCGACCCAAAGTCTCATACATCACCCGAGCATCTGCTTGTATTTAACATTTTACACTGTTGGGATTTGCCATTTTTGCTCGCTACATGTAGCATTTCCATGTGAGGAGGAGACTTGCCTTGATTAACACGACGAGAGCATTGAGTTTTGGAAATGAAAAATCCCAGGAACGAGGCGTGGCTCGCCACACAAGTGGTGCTAATGCCTCTCCTGGATGCCTCGCCAAGCATCCGTCACGGTGGCGGCAGCTTGGGAGTCTCCTCTCTCAGGTGGTCCAGGGGCTGTTAACTTGTCATTCAGCATTCATGTCCGTGCTCGCCCTCTCCTCTCCGTCCCCACAGATCGGCCCTAATGGATACTACTTTGCCATCGATCCCAACGGATACGTGCTGCTGCATCCCAACCTGCAGCCTAAGGTAAGGCCTCAGGTCCCCCTCCCTCCCTCCCCTCCACACCTCACGCCAGCCTAGCCCTCCAGGCCACTGCCACAGCAGGGGAGTTCAGCTCTGTGTGTGTGTGTGTGTGTGTGTGTGTGTGTGTGTGTGTGTGTGTGTGTGTGTGTGTGTGTGTGAGAAAGAGAGAGAGAGAGAGAGAGAGAGAGAGAGAGAGAGAGAGAGAGAGTAAGGTCAGCAGCACTGCCAGAATCCTAATCATCTGTTTATTTAATCAAGGTTCTTTTGGAGAGAGTGCAGCAGGGGCTTCATCAAGAGCTTGTTGTTTTTCTTGCGCTCTTACTTATTCTAGTTTCTTTCTCTTTCTTTTGCTCTCATGCTCTCCTGCTTCCCACATTCTACTCCTCTATCTCTCTCCTCTCGTTCTCCTCCCTTGCTTCCTTGCTCATGGCCTCTTTCACACAGAAACACACATGTGCGTTTGCGCACATACACACACACACACACACACCCACAGACACACACACACTCACACACACATGTATGCACGATGAGCGTGTGCACTCACACACATGGTGAGAGAGAGCAATGCATCCACATGTAGTACTGAATGGAAAATGTGCTCTCGTGTGAGTTAAAAGAACACACAAGAGGACATCATTCTGTTTCCTTTCTCTTAGTCTCTCTCTCACTCTCTCTCTTTGCACATTAAGTGTGATTCAGCGACGACAGCAGCATGGGAGATATTTAGAGACTTGTGTGCAAATCTTCTACACAGAAGGCCATATTACATGCACACATATGACCTACCCTGTAATGGCATGGTATCTCAGTTCTCCAGACAAGCCTTTTCTTTACAGGCCATCTTTGTTCGACTGTTCCTCTCACATTCGATAACCACATGTTCTCTCCAGAACCGGGCGCTCGCCCTGCACTACGGCACTTCACAGTTAGCCTGGAGATACCAGCCGTCTGGCTGTGAACTCGCATATATGTTTTTCAATAGATTTTGTCTGTACAAAGAATATGTCAAGCGGATCACAACGCACATCAAAAACAATGAGAGACCTCTCCTACTGAACTGGCCCATGCTGAACACATCATCCCTCAAAACATGACATATGTAAGGGGAGAAGGAGAGAGATAAGAGACAGGAATAAATAGTGTGGGATGTTAAGGAGTACCATATTCCCATCCCCAGAGGCCAAACACGTACAGTACCATGAGATTCCCATCTTGTTTTTGTGGTCTGGATTTTTTACTGTTAACTAGAGCCTAGCGGAATGTATAGTCATGGCTTTATTGGTTAGACATGTTTTTTGGGGTGCTGTCACATCAAAAAGTACCTCAAGGAAATGCCTGAACTATCTTTTTTTCAAAGGAGGGCCACATTAGGACCTATTCACATGCTTTGAAGATTTGTGTTGCTGACAAGTTATTTTATTGGCTTAACTATGTGGAACTTGTGTCGCATGAAATCCATTATCTGTTAATGATGATATTTTCTTAATGGAACTGAAGTGGGAAAAATGAGAAAGAGGGAGAGAGAGAGAGAGAGAATTAAATGCTCTGTCAAATAAATTACCATTTTAATAGACTTCTGAAAATGACTAGATTTCTCCTGTTGTGACTGTTTTGTTTTGGGTTTAATTTGCTTTTCTTTTTGCCTTTCCTTTGTTTGTAATCTCTGTGAGCAATAATCATTAGCACAGTGTGAGAGCGAGCGCGGAACTAGAATGTGCTGTGGCTAATCACCGTTTAAAAAAAAAAATGCTTGTAGGATCCGTGTAGAAGCGTGCCGGTGTTAATGTGATTCACAACAATAATCTCAGCTGGGAAACGAATCGAGAGTGATGAAACAGGCCCTGGGTGCAATGACGGCCACTTTGAAATCTACAATAACAAGCCTCCATGTCTACTGTCTGGACAGTCGCACTCAACAAACTTTCTCCCTCTAAGCAAATCAAATAGTTGCATCAGCCTTACAGAGGTTGCATAGGTTAATATCCTGTCCTGTCTGTTAACTCGTTCTGCCATACAGTTTCCTCAAGCATGACCATCCTGAATTTGGCACAAAAACACGGTACCCTTAGCATTGGAACGTTTGTATGTTCATAGGGTAGTGATGCCAAGGATGGGGTACCCGCAGTGGATCGTCAGCGTCTCATACCACATTCGGATCTAGTACCCACAGGGACCCAGGTTCCATTGCGGCCTGAGGTCATTTTTCATGCTCACTTCTCACCTCTTCCATCCAATCTTTTCCTGCCTGATCTTGGCTATACTGTCAAGAACTGCTAAGCCCAAAAATATTATTCAGATACAGGACCTCCTAAGAGTATTATTAAGTGTAGTCGACACAAGGGGGGGAAATAGTGGGGAAAATAGATTTGGTTTAAACTCAGCTTAGTCTCCATTTCAAGCAGTCTGCCCACATAATGCCATGAACCTATGAGCATCTGACACTTAGAGGCTGAGACAGCACTGTAGGAGGCTGACTGCTATTCACTGACTTTGATGTCAAATCAGAAGAGGGTGTGTGTGCAACTCCAGACTACAGGGAGAAATGCCCTGCTTTAGTATCCCAGGAAATAAAAAATGTAAATCTGACACATGATTCAAAAGCACTGTGATCTGCTTCCTCAGTGGAAGTCATCACACATAGAAAGCCTTTATAATTAATATGAAAAGGACTGTCACTACCAAAGAGTATTTTTAAAACAGCTCACGTGGCTGTGTCCTCCTGCCGTAGATTCATTTAATGTAATGGATGCGAGGGCAGGGAACTCAGATTTATGGCAGGTAAAGGGGGAAACACTCTGGTCCATGATGTCTCCTGCATTATGCAGATTGAATGAAGGTGCCATAAGGTGGGCAGACTGTTAGCCTGTCACACTAATTTATGGAATGCAGCTCATGTTAAAAATGAATAACAAGCTGATGCAATGGAGCATTTAATGGGAGATTTAAAATGTGTACAATATAACATTTGGACTTACATTATTAGCATGTACTGCTAAATAAACAACCCCTTTACTATGCCAACAAGTGTCACCTGCCTGACGATACAGGCTTGTGCTAAGCAGCTGCTCCAGTAGGGGGTAGATGCTGCAGTGCTGAATCTTGGAAGTGCCACCCTTAAGCCTCTGTTCTGACAGATTTCATTGAAGTGTGGTGCAGGTTAGGTATCTCCAGCTGGGGTGATGTGGAAGATCTGTCCCTTTGCCCAGGTTGCTACAGCACAGCTTGTTTTAATGGAACAGTGCAGTGATATGCTGCTGTTGTGACAGGCTGACATTTGGGCTAATGGGCTTCTGTGTGTCCCCCAGCGCTCACTAAATACACACATAAAAGAGTGCCGCTAGGAGCAACATATAGCTCCCCAAATAAAGGGATTTTTCCCATCACAGAGGTCATGCTGTGGGCCAAAATACTAGCTAATAATTTGTGATAAATGTCTATAGAGTTTATAGATTGTTTTTGTTAGTATCTGGTTAATGTCCCAGTTTCTCTATCGCTGAATAGTATTGAGTTCACATGAATGAAACGTCACCAGCATGCACACTTTTATCAGAGTATGACTCACATTGTAGCACATAATATTCTCTGTTTCAAAAAGCCACATATGGTAAATGTTTGGTGAATATGTGCAATTGTCAACAATGCTCCCACTCAGTGGCTGCATTTTAGGAGAACATGTTTTTTTTTTTTTTTAAATATATATATATATATATATATATATATATATATATATATATATATATATATATATTGTCAAAGTGTTATTTAATTGTGATTGACATTTATTTCAAATTCGGGATTTCCTAAGCATTGGTTCTGGTGGATTCTAAGGTGTGTAAGCAGAGCGACTGGGCCACCCCTTGGCTTTCCTCTTGCTCAGGCTTGTTCAGCCTCGCTGCCGTGCCCATATGCTGCACAGGCCTTGTTTTGTAGAGATAGAATTATTTCCCTGTGCCCAGCCAGCCTTGGTCGGCTCAAAAGGTTTGATCTGGCCAGGACAGATGTTTAGATCTACTCCAACATGATCACAGTTTCTCAGGCCTAATTGAGTAAGACGCAGAGGGATGGATTCAATCTCTCTGCCTTGGACGAGGCACTTAACCTCATCATTTTCTCTCTCTCTCTTTCTCTCTCAAAAGCAGACTTTCAGTGCATATGTGTGTGTATATACTGGCATGTGTATAGTATTGTGAGATATGTGTGAAAGTGTATTATATACAGAAAAAAGGGTGCATTTGTTCACTGCTGCTCTATAAAGGGGCCCAGGATGTGATGATTGTATCAGTGCTTCCATCAGTAAATAGGCTTTTGAGCGCTTTTGTGCAACCACTGCATTTGTGATGTGAAAATTTGTGTTTTGTTTGCACATAAAGAACACTCACATAAATGCAGACAGATGCACACACATGTTCACACGCATGCACCCCCCCCCCCCCCACACACACACACACACACACACACACACACACATTACAAGTGTGAAAACATCACATAAAACATCACCACATAGCTCTTGTTGTTGGACTCGTTTTCTTTGCTCACAAACAAATGAGTTCCATTTGTTTCCCTCTGTATCGTGCTCCAGAAAAGGATACGTAATCGTCACATAAGGCTAAATAACAAATATGCCATTACTTTCCACGAGGTGAGACTACTGAGACCTAGTCAGCAGTGTGTGTGCGTGTCTGTAGTGTTTAGGAAGCTAGACAGTGTATCTGCTGTGTTTTGACTGGAAGGTTTGTCTGTGCTTATAGTGTGTGGAGTGTAGTGCTAGTGAAATTACTGCTGGATCCATGTTTGGTAATGGGAATGCATTGAGTGCTCTTTCAGAATGGGCTCGCTCTTTTAGGCGCTAATCACCAGTATTATCTAGTCCACTGCTTTGCAGAGAAAATGATAATTAAATCATTTGTCCGAGTAATTTATTAATTTCATATTGAATACTGAAGTCATACTGAACACTCACAACCCACTATCATTTGACTTTGTTTTCTATTTTGTCAGCGTATTCGAGTTATTGGACTGTTCAGGACCACAGGTGATCAACTCAAAGTTACAAAAAGTCTCTCAGTGGTCCCTTTAATAACATTTCGACCAAAAATGCACTGCTTTCTCAGTGGGGGGTACAACCGCAGTGGTATCCAATGCTGTGGATGTTCATGGTCTACCTAGCGCAGCAGAGCAGATTTCATTGAAAAGTTAATCCCCAGCTCCACAGCGCTCCCCTGACACGCCGGCCAGCGTTGCGCTGCGGTTCTTACCCCCTCCCTGAGAAAAAAGTCCCGGACTGAGGTCATGACCATGGCAGCTCCCATAGCCTGAGACTCTGAGCTCTGCACTCTGTGGACGACCCATCCTGAAACTGTGGTATTTCCTGCATTTTCCCCTCCTGTCCTCAGAGCCTTGCAGTGCACAGTAAGTAGAGCATATTCTGTAGGGTACTCATCCATAGATGGTAGCCATGCTACAGTGCCCAGAGCCATAGTACATTTAGTCTGCCTGTCAGTGAGCAGTCTCCATTGAACTGTGTGCATTAGACTGTCTCTCCCAAATTCCACTGTCAGAATCTATCCAATGCAGCAGTACTGTTTTTACTTTAATTCATCCATTGAGATATCATTGTTCACTTATATATAGTAGGTTTTTTATTTTTCATACAGTATATAGCTGTGATGTAACCATATATCGAATTTTGAATTGTGTTGGGAGGTAGACATTTTAAAGAGTATTCGGTAAGGAGAGTAAGTGCTTAAGACAGACAGGAAGTGAAAAGTAAGATATATAATTGGGTATTTCCTGTTTAAAGATGACACAAGCAACAACTTGTCAGGCCTATTATTGTGTCTCCAGAGATGGCTCCGGCTCTTGCGGCTCATACTGTGTACTGTGCCATAGCACAGATTTCACAACTGCATCAGTCGGCCAGTGGAAAATGGCTGCTGGAGTTTTGACCAGAATGTTTCCATTAGGCACTGTTGTTTTGTTTTATTTTGTCTTTTTAAAAAAAAAAAAAAAAAAAAACATATCTCTGGTTTGTAAATTTCCGTAAATAATGTAATGGAAGTGGTTATGTAAAAGACCGTTTATCCTGAATTAGCCACAGCGTTTACAGAGCGAGTGGGAGCCAAGTATGGGAGACAGGAACATTTGAGGCCAGTCTAAGCGATGCAGCAGTAGTGTAGTTACATGGAGCGCACCTCTGTAGCCATGCACATCCTCTGCATACTTTCACATTCGCATTCCAGCGCATTGCTGTGCTGGACTCTTTCCAGGGCCGAGGTATTACTTTCAAACAGTCTCCGAGTCCGCGTGGAGGAGTTAGATATTGAGATATTTTTCATAAGCCGCCCCTCTCGTCTCCCTGATGGCGAGAAGTGGGGGGGCTGATTGGGTTTGTGGCAGACACATGTCAATCACCACCCCCCCCCCCCCACCCCCCAGCTGCTATTTACATACCCCTGCTATGAGTGGTGCAAAGGGCAGCCCCAGTGCTTTGAAGGGCTCTGTCCGTCTGCCTGTGTCTCATTAGGCCAGAACAAAGCGGCACTTTTATATTCCTTATGGCAATCTCATGGCACATTCTCACTCGTCTCTCCTTCTGTCGGTTCTCTGTTATGTCCTCTCTCTTTCACTTTTGCTCTCTGTCTTTTGTTTGCTCTTTTCTGTTTCTCTTTCTTTTCTTTTCTTTCTGCTTTCTTTCAGTCTCTATTTTTTTTGCGTGTCTCACACAAGGAAAGCCAGTTATTTTGTGTTTGTTCTGTTGTCATCATTTGTCTGATTTGTTTTTGTTTTGTTTGTTTGTTAATTTCTTTTTCCTGCTCACTTGTGTCCATGGACGGGCCCCTCATCACGCTCACCCTCCTCCTCTTCGACTGTCTCTCTCTGTCTGCTGTGTGTTCTCTCTGTCTGCATGACATGTAAGACATCATCTTGATTTTTCCTCTGTCACATGTTGACCACCATGAGCTCATCTGGGTGTCAAGTCTGTAAAATCACTTGAATATGACCACATGTTTGTCGGAATTCACTCCACAGACTAAGCCAAACTGTCATGAATACTACAATCAGTGTACTTCACAGTACATTTGCTTGGACAATTGCTTCCTGTATTATTGAGAAAGCATAATGTTGTTAAAGAACAATTACTAGTTCAACGTTTCATCAAGACGGGAACAGAACATACTTGCCAGCAATCAGGAACGTGTTATCACTAATTTGTATGACTAGTGTGCGTGAGTATTGTCTCCAGAGGTGCTTGTACTCCTTGCTTCATAACCATTTTGAGTAAAAACGTTAGGGAGAGATCAATTAATGTAATGAAAGCTGACTACTAGGGTAAAAGATATATACTGAAAAAGTGGATTTCAGCCAGCTGTCAGCTGCAGTCAAGAGCTCCATGAGTTATAATAGTGATGGTCTACATTGAAAATAAATGTGGAGTAACATATCCGTCAAGGTGTTGGTAACATTTTGTAACTGGAACAAGAAAATGTCCCTCTCTGACTCAAAGCTTTACTCAAGTCATGTGGGTCCATGTAGATCCACGAAAGCACTGTACGTGTCCTGATGATGTCTTTTCCTGAACTCCCTCTTCTTTATTACATGCAAGTGCCATAGAGCTATTTATTGGGCCATATTGCATCTCATAAAATAAAACTTGTATTCTTACCAATATATTGAGGACGTATCACATTTTTAAAGGGACTAGTGTGTCATATATGTTTCATAGTTTTGCGGTCCAATCCTTATATAAAGTACCTGTCACGAGTCACAGAACAGTGCTTCAAAAGGCAGCGATGTTTTTAAACGTGAACCATGACATAGTCAAAGTATGCACAAGAGAGGGCTCTGTTAAGGATTTCTCTGTCTCCCTACAGAACCCAAAATTCCAGGAGCCGGTCACCTTGGACTTCCTTGATGCGGAGCTAGAAAATTCCAACAAAGTGGAGGTAATGTATTGGCCACAGAAACATGTATACAAAAACACACTTGTGTTAGCTCACATTTACTTACAAACAGTATTTGTATACAGGAGAGCCAACTGGACATGTGATGTGATGCTAGGTGTGTGTGTGTGTGTGTGTGTGTGTGTGTGTGTGTGTGTGTGTGTGTGTGTGTGTGTGCTTGTGTGTGTGTGCTTGTGTGTCTGTGTTGAAAGTTTACATATTTTGTTTGTGAAGGTAGAAGTTAGTTGGGGTAGATCACAGCAGCAGGCAGCAGCATGCATTAAGCAGAAGAGAGGAGAAGAGAAGAATTATAGGAATTCAGAGCTCTCAAGACAAACGAGGGTACTGATGCAACCTCAGCTGGGAAACCAGCACAAAATGGCATAGTGTAGTACTAGTAGTAGTAGTAGTAGAAGATGGTGGTGGTAGTGGAAGTAGTAGTAGTAATAGTAGTAGAAAGAAAATAACTACAACTTCAACAACAGCCCACTCTCGCATCCTCCATCCATGGCCCCACAGCTGTAAGTCAGGTTGGCCCGGCTGCAGCACAGTTCCAGAAGGAGGTAATTCCTCCCTGAGCATAGCCCTGTGGATCCAGGACAGACAGTAAACATTATTGCAGTATTGGGAGAGAGTGGTGAGAATCGGGTCAAGAAGCCTACCACCACATCTGAGATCTGGTTCAGATCGAGCAGGGCATGATTTAAGGGACCGAGAGGTGAAAAAAAAGCAAATTTATAGATGGAGGGGTAACAAGGGGAGCTTAGCATTTTCCTCCTGTTTGCCATCCAACAGTCAAGGGGCTCACACTGTTTCTATCAGGCAGTTTAACCAAGTATGCAAGACAGTATTATATAGAAAACATGCGTTCCAACATGACATCTCTCTCTCTCTCTCTCTCTCTCTCTCTCTCTCTCTCACTCACTCACTCACTCAGATACAATTGAATGATGTTTTATTGACGAGAATGAAGTTATTGTTGCCAAAGTTGCATGTTTGAAACTGTACAGAGTGTACTGCATTATTGATTTACCATGAACATCTCCCTCTCTCCCTTTCCATCTCTCTCTCTTTGTTATATATCCCTGTTTCTATATGTTTCTATATCATCAATTCAGATCAGGAAACAGATGATTGATGGGGAGACGGGAGAAATGACCATAGAGACACTGGTGAAGTCATTTGATGAGGTGAGTTCAGAGGCAAATGTTCTCATGTGGCTTATGGACATCAGAGATTGATACGCATTGGTTAGCTTAGCGCATAAAGAAGAGAAGGTTTACATAGCCCTTAAACAAACCTTCTCCAACTGTCTGAAATACGGAGCCGCTTATGTTATGCATGACATTCTTAAGTTCCTGAGATGATTCTATTCCCATAATTTAAAAACACAATGGGCCCTTTGAGGTTTGCAGTGTTCAAGTGAGCGTTTGATCATTTTTTTCTCTTCTCCCCATTGTGAAACCTCTCTCTCTCTATAATGGCCTCAAAAACAGCTTGGCGGTCCCACTGAGAGCTGTGGGCTCACATGAAAGCCCGCTCCACTCGGGACAGCTTTGAGCGATTATCTCAACCAAACAAAAGACCTCAAGCCGAACCCCCCACAACAAAACATCGAATTCCAAACAGCTACCTGTCCGTCAATGGGCCGTGTGCACTCTGAAGATGAACTTGCGTCAGATCCGTTGAGATTGAGGCTTGGGGACGCGGAGAGAGCCACCTGTATTTCACTGCCGTATAAATCAGCCCATAAGAGTGAAAGGCCGAGAGAGTTTTCTTTTCAGTGGAAATAAATCACAAACAGCAAGTCCACCGTCGCCTCAGTTGCACTAGACTAAGGATCGCTGTTCCCACAGCCTGCTCAGCTCTTTGATTGTCTGATATCTTGTCCATCAACCAAACAATATGGTCCTCTAATATGGTCCTTCAACCAAACAAAACCTTTTTTATCTAGTTCCATGTAGATTGAGATTTGATTTTTGTCTCTCTTTTTTGTGTTTGTTTCGAAAGCAAATAATCTCTGCGTCTTTCCTAAACAAAGTCTAGGGCTGGTGTTTACGCTGGCTGTGTAAGATGAGCCAGAGTGGAAACTAACGCTGCATGTGTTTGTTCTCTGGCAGAGGTACATCGACCGAGGCGTGAGGACATATACCTGGGCACCTGTCAACGGCACTGACTACAGGTAGAGCCCTTGTCCAACCACACACACCAGTGATATATCAGGATAGATATTCAGGATATGTTTACATTAACACAGAGAAACCTAGTTATTAATGTCCTTATGATGAATATTAGTACCCCGGGTACCAACAATAACATCCAATTATTCCACTGCTTGGTTGAATTTCCCATTGTCCTACGTAATTTAGAACGACCATTAACCGTATGTTATTTGCACACCTATGAAGTAGATCCATTTTTTTGCCCGTATCACACTTGTATATTAATTCGCTGAACTCCTGAAGTTTAAATGAACTGTCACGTTGCATCCGAGCTGTAAAATGCAGACATTCAGAACATGGCAACATTGTAGCATATGACGGAGATGGCTTTTAGCTAGATGGATGACAGCAGGCTAAGTAAAATAGCGATATTTCAAAGCTAAAGTTCATCAGAATCTTGGGATATGCCTGCTTGACAACGGGAGAGATAGAACTAACAACTGGCCTTTGGCCGTAGCAACCATCCATTTATAACTAGTAACGGCAGTTTGTCCTGCAAGTTGAGAAATTAGTTGATATGTGTTGGAAGAAAGTAGTTCTACAAATAAGACAGTTTTAGCGATTAAAACGTTTAAATTGTAACAGGAAATGAACACAACGCAAGTGGCAACAGTGGAATAAGCGGGATAATGGACTCGGCGGTGGTCTGTTCACAGAAATTATGCATTCCTCCGCTTCGCATCGGGGCCGCTTTACAACCTGTGAACAGACCACCGTGTCGTCCATTATCCCTTACTTAGTCAACCGTATCCCGCTTTCTAATGCAATTGCGCGCGTTTGCATTAGAAACTGGGATAAGATGTACATGGAACAGTCTCCTGGTTTCTATAGGAGTGCTCCAGCTAGCATAAATGTATTCCTCAAAACCGGGATAAGGGATTATCTGGGGTTCTAAAATCGGGATATGATGTTTCTGAGCAAAAACACAAAGCCTGGATACTTCAAAATCCCTATCATAATTGGGACACTGAAGTGCATGTACGCATTCATTATTCTCACTGTCATCAGTGTCGAGTTCAGACTTTTCTATACACTCTGATTTCCATCTTTCAAAGATGGAACTATTATTTTTTTGTCAGTGATGTCGATATCATGGAGTGTGTACTGTGTAGTGTTCTGTGTGAGCATGTCTGAAATGGCTATGTGACAGTGTGTGTGTTTTTGTGTGCATATGTCAATCCGTATTATATTGCTGTGACATAACCGCATTGTTTGTACTTTGCAGCCTTGCCATTGTGTTACCTGAGTACAGCCGTCATTACATCCAAGCCAATCTGGGAGACACTATTCAGCAGGCTAAATGTGAGTATGGACCCATTGCATTCACGCGCCAATGAAATGAATGAACACTAGTGTTTGCGACACACAGCGGTTAGTGGTGTGATGAACGTTAACTCTGATCAGAGGTCCCGTGTCAGTGCTGGATTCAAATCAGCCCACAGCGCACTACATGAGTTCAGCCTGCTTCATGCTGTTGTGTGACATGTAATTTAGGAGCCAATTAGAAACCAGTGTGTGTATGTGTGTGTTTGTCTGTGTGTGTGTGTGTGTGTGTGTGTGAGAGAGAGAAAGAGAGAGAGAGAGATTTAGAATGTGTTCAGAATGTGTATGAGTGTGTGTGTGTGCCAGACAATCTGACACTTGGCCTACAGGGGACATTTCATCTGACAGTGGTTGCAGTGCCATATGGTGTCATCTATCCTCATCTCCATTAATGTTAAGTCTGCTACAGTTCATGGCGGCAGCCTCTCCCAGCTCATCACTGTCGGAGTATGGCCCATTGGCACCAACTCCTACCTAGTTCCACTGCCTATGTCTGAGGCATAGGAGAGACATGATACTTAATGACAGGAATCCTCTTAGGTTCATGACTCAACTCAATGAGCTCTGCGACATAATCTGTCACCAGCCTCTGCCGTGTATGAAATGGAATCATGTTAACATACATTATTGGTTTAAATTTCAGGCCATCTGTTTAAGGTAATAGCATAAAGTCAGCAAGACTGTTCGCTGCAGCACGCCTGTCTTACTTAAACGAATGAATGTGCTCACAGTCCATGCAGTTGCTTATAGGGTGAAAAAAAAAGCTTGATGTTTCATGCAGACATTGCTGAAGTCATAGCCATGATAAAGTGTCAAAAGATTATGTCCAGGAAAGTGTTTGTAATCTCCAGGATCAGGGCAGAGATTTGTCTTTTAAACACAATTCCAGCTGGCTTCCACCCATCCCGGCTCCGGAGGGCCAGGGCTTTGATCGTGCCTCTCCCCCCAGGTCGAGGGGCCTGTGTCGGGCACGGAGTGCGCGGAGCCTCCCTGTCCTCTGGGCCTCTTCATTCTCCTCCCAAACTGTCCGGCACACTCCCCCGGTTACAACAAAATGGCATAAGTCAAGTCTGCAAAAGCATGCTGTTTAACTCAGGCCTACTGTAATACTTCACAAAACCGCAGTGAGAGTTCTTCATCTTACTCCTTATTGGTACCGGTGTCATGTTAAAGCCACAGTTCCGCACTGTGCTGTATGTCCTTGACAAATTAAAGGGGTTTTAATTTAGAAAAACAGAGGATCATGTTAGACCATTGGAATACACCTCTAGCATCAGTATGCTAGAGCTGAAGCTGTAGCTATGTTTATTTGTTGATATGCATGAAGAAATTCAAAGTCTTGTAACAACCACAAGATTCTGTACACAAAGATGATGTGGGTGATGATCTTTGTGGTTTTGATACCACCTTCTACAACACAGAAGCTCTTACAGTATATTCAACAGATTTTCATTCAGCTCATCCTGTGAGAAGCATTCCTATAATAAAAGCACTCCTTTGGGGGAAAACACATCATCTATGACAGAAAACAAAAGATTCCTTTTCCTCACGAGCAGTAATTACGTTCACCCCAGGAACTCTCCGGGTGAACCTCAGACGAACCTGCTTCAGAGTAACAGCAAGTTGATATGCACATCACTCTCTCCCTGAAGCATATGAGACTACAGCTCTCCCCTCCCCTCCACCACCACTGCACCAATACTGATATTAAACACGGCCTGAGTGTGGGCTAGCACTCCGGGTGAAGTCAGAATGAATAATATATCAGACGTTTGTTCATAAAATACTGTGACTTATATGCCTTTCTATTAGCATACGTAACCAGCACGACCCCTTTTATGAAACCTGTGAGGTCATTGTCAGGAGATGTCTGCAGTGAGGATGACCGAGCAGGGTAATTTATTAGGGAATGATCACCTTAATGCGCTCCCTGCAGACACACATAGACTGCTCTAGTGGCGGAGTGCCTTAGCAGAGTACCCGTGTTGACCGATCTGTAATTCTCTCGTTTGTCTGCCTTTCTGTGCCCTGCTGTCTTTCTCTCTCTCCTGCTGCAGCGTTCTGGGGCAAGTATTGCCAAATCTGTACCACTTACACCATGAGTCCCCTCTGCATTGCATATACCCTGTGCTTCACAGACCGTCTATCTTTTACTGTCTCCCTCATAATCATTGGCTTTCCTTTTGAACCCTGTCGTTTTCTTCTCGATTGCTCCTTGCATGCGAATCTTCACTAAAGGCGGGAGCTGTTCTGTTACATCTTGTTTTAATCTCGTTTTGCCTGCGCCTGTGATGAGTACACCCGATGTAATTGAGGCTGGCTCATTACCACGCTGGCACCAGACCACCTCTCTCTCTCTCTCTCTGTCTCTCTCTCTCTCTCTCTCTCTCTTGTTTTTTTTTTTATTGCCACACCTCACAGACACAGCCTGGCCATTTTATCACATATCGCCAAGCAAAATCGCATCCATTAGTCAAGCAGCTATAATTAGCTTGAGCCGCCGGCGTGTTTTGTCTGCAGTCTGCTGTGTGTGTCAGTGTGTGTGTGTCTGCGTGTGCATGTGTGTGTGTGTGTGTGTGTGTGAGAGAGTGATGTGCTGGCAGGCTGCTGCTGTTTAAGTAGGCACTGAGTCGGTGCTAATCACGGTCGAGTGGACATCCTGCAGCCAGGCCGAAGCCATCGCTGTGCTGTGTGACTCATACCCAGAGTCCAGCCTGACCGGGGCCTTGATGCTACCATAAAAGTGCCCCCATCGATAAGGGCATTAAAAACAGTGACTCAGCAGCTTTTAAGATGGCAATTCAGGAGCCGAGCGCTCAGCATACTTCAACCGCACATCAAAGGCCAGGGAACGGGGTGGTGCACGATGTAGAGACTGGGTATGGGGAGCTGCTTTCAGACTGGAGGAGTGGAGAATAGAATACAGAGGGGATATCAGAAACCATGGTTGTGTGTGTGTGTGTGTGTGTGTGTGTGTGTGTGTGTGTGTGTGTGTGTGTGTGTGTGTGTGTGCGCGCGTGTGGAAGGGGGGGATCAAGGTTGCAGGCAGGCTGATCCTCCTCAGGACCATCTTTTTAGCAGCCTCCGTGGAGCCCCTGGCTGGGGATCAGGTGTCTGGGCCTGAGCCAGAGTTCAAAGCAGCCCCCGTAAAGTGCAGGCAGGCCGGCCGGTCGGCCGAGGGGGGGGGGGGGGGGGATTGGGGTGGTTGGTGTAGTGGGGGCCGGGGAGCCGCACAGGAGGGGTAATGGAAAGAGCAGACATGCATTAACACAGGGCGACCCGTGCATTGCACCACACACACACACACTCATGCACACACACACTCCACATATGTACCCTGCTGCAGACGTGCTGCAGAATGTATCCAGACCCCAAATCTGAAGATCCACTCAGGGTTGTAAACGGACCGAATGTAAAGAGTGATGACAGACACCCCAAACAGTAACACACCAAAAAAGACTGAATAAATGCAGTACATGACATTTTACATTCATGAACTCATGTGCTTAATAATCAAGCACAACGTTTAAATTTGTCCCTCAGGCATTTTTTGCAGG
>NC_055967.1:9771324-9798824 GCF_018492685.1 Alosa sapidissima | reverse complement strand
ATTAACGCCACCCTTAAGAAAGATGTAAGAGGTCTTTTATGTCTGCCGCTCACCAATCAGTCTGATATAGCTCCTTTGGCAGTCACTGACTGGTGCCTTTGATCCCCTGTTATTATTTTGTGTTTCCTTACAGTGCAAAGAAGAAATATGTGGCTGCCTAAGGAACGATAAGGTATGGCACCCTCCTGATAGTAGATCACAGGTGATATATTATTTACTGGAGTTTTTCATTCACCTTCTCTCTCCCTCTCCCTCTCCCTTTCTCTCTCTCTCTCCCTCTCTCTCTCTATCTCTCTATATCTATCTATCTCTCTCTCTCTCTTTCTGTATGTGTCCCTCTCTCCCTGCCGCTCTGCCCATTCTCTCTCCTGCAGGAAGTGGACTGTGTGCTACTGGATGACGGAGGCTTCTTGCTCATGTCCAATCAGGATGAGTACATTAGTCAGGTACAGAGGAGCCACAAAAGCAGAGCTAACGCCACTTTGCAGCGCAATGCTAGTTTTATGGCATTTGATTAACACGCACACAAAAGTTTGTGGAGCATGAAAATTAAGATGTTAACAGCAATTTATGTTGTGTTATATTGTGTTATAAATGTGCAATTTTTTTCAGATGTGAATACACTGTGAATACAAAACTAGTTATTTTTATGTATATTGTTTATTTGTCAACAATGAGTGACAAAAACTTATGAGTTTTTTTTTAACTCCTATTCAAAATATTTCAGCATCTGTGTCCTTTTTGAGTGTCAATGAGTTGAGACGTTGTTCTGTGCCACACTGTCTGTGCCCTTGTCAAATGAGATATATCCACATAAGCTATAACATGGTGAGATATGGTCCGGTCTGCCAGCTGTGCTGTCCTCTGCCGCTTTTCAGATTGGTCAGTTCTTCGGGGAGGTGGACCCCGTGCTGATGATTAGTTTAGTTAACAAGTCCCTTTACTCCTTAAACAAAACCTACGACTACCAGTCCATCTGCGACCCCGAGAAAGAGAGCAAGGCTGCCGCAGGGGTCAGATCTGTCTTTGTGGTAAGCGAACAAAGCTTAGTTAGTGTGTGTGTGTTTGTGTGTTTGTGTGTTGGAATGTATTTGGAATGCTATGTTGTTGTAATTAGTATTGGTCATTCGAAATAAATGAATTAAATGTGAGAGAAAAAGGGATAGAAAGTGTGCAGTACCGCTGCTGGCCATTTAGGTGCCCTAAGCGAGTTGCTTTGTGTAAATGCTTGGAAAACAAATTATTGAAGACTGCCCACTTCCATTCTACAAAGGCAAAGAAGTAGACTAGTTGTCATATTCTTGTCCATGTTCCAAATCATATTGATTGGAGCCTACAGTATGTTAAAGAGCTCTCTCACTAATCTGAGTTTAGTCAATAGTGGGAATCGGATAACCTCGTAAGTCGCAACCTCCTGTAGCCTCGTCTTTGTTGCCTTCATGATTTCCTTTTAAAAGTTTCTTATATTAAAAGGAGATACACAATGACAAGCCAGCTGGAATCTGCTGCTCTCTTTGTCTCTCTTCTGCTCCGCAATATGCATTCCCAATTAAGTGAAGTAAAGTTAGATCTGCTACGTGGTGGACCCAAAAAGTATCATCCTATACATGCAACATGATGTTGGTGCATTTAGACCTTGTAAATGTTCTCGAGGAAGAGTGAAATGTAGTTTGCAGTAAAGCTATTATGTATTGGCTAAATCTGGGTGCCCCCTCTGTCCTTTGGTGCCCTATGCACAGTCCATGATGCTCATGGTGGAAGCCGGTGGCACTGAGTGGTTGTCAGTGCATGTGTGTGTGTGTGTCAGTGCGTGTGTGTGTGTGTTTGTGTTTGTGAGTGTGTGTGTAAGTGCATACTTTTCTTTTTTTGGAATGAGAGGCATCCACGCCAAAGAGTATAGAAGTAACGTCTATAATCTTTGTCTGCGCTCTATCATTCCTTTAGTCTCTGACATGCACATGTCCTCTTATTCATGAAAGAGATCCATTGTCTAATTTCTTGTTTCTGTGTGTGTGTGTGTGTGTGTGTGTGTGTGTTTCTGGGTCTCCTCATAGCCCACTATCGCTGACATATTGAACTTAGGATGGTGGGCCTCTGCCGCTGCCTGGTACGTCTCCATGTTTTACTGATAGAATTCTCTGTTTGCTTACTTGATATATTCCTAGCATACATCTTTTATAAAGCTCTGTCAAAATGTAATACATTATTTAGATTTTGAGAATCTTGTTGCATCACCAAACTAGTCTCCCCACATGAAGAGTTTCTATGTCTGCCCTAGGTCCATCCTGCAGCAGTTATTCCTCAGCCTGACACTGCCAAGTACCTCCTCTGGTGAGTTTCAGCTTCACTGCTAGTGTCACAATGTTAGTATATAGTATGCATAAATATTAGTTTTGTACATATAAATATTAGTTCATAGGTACATGTTGTATAAGATGTGATAAGGTGATGTGATCATGATTCTCCCCACTGCAGCATATTCAGAGGAGGAGCTGACTGCTGAAGCCTTCTCCAAAGAGAGCTGCATCACTGAACAGACTCAGTACTTCTTTGAGAACGGCAACGACACGTTCAGCGGCTCCCTAGACTGTGTAAACTGCACCAGGTAATGTGTCAGAGTCTACGCTAGTAGTGCTGCTGAGTTTTGGTCGAGGCATGTGAGTTGGCAGGCAGTCGCTACTCAGTATTTTTATTTTGTAGACCTCTAGCCTTTTTCGAACCATTTGAGACGAACTGTAATCGAGATTTAAAAGAAGCAAGGTATTTTGGCCTACTGAGCCACACGCCTCTCAGTCATTTTTGCAATAGTGTTCAGACTTGGAATGCAGTTCACAGTGGAGTCGTGCGCACAACTCCCGCTTGGCCTTGTGGCAAAATAGATTGATAAAACTTTTAAGAATCCTGTGCAGAATCATTTTCTTGTGCACTCTTGTTAGGGTGCTGATTTATCATACACAAACACATGACCGTGGCTCAATGAGAAGCATGTGCTGCTTTATCTTGAAGTACTTTCCGACTCTACTACTTGGCAGTGAGGGCTAACAAACATTCTCAATGACCAGCATATTGTTTTGTTATGTGATGTAGGAAATGCGATAAGTTGACAACATGCTAAACACTGCCTTTGACTATACGTGTCTATATGTGTGCGTATCTGTCTCTCTCTGTCTCTCTCTCTCTCTGTGTGTGTAGTGTGTGTATATGTGTTAGTAGTGCTTTCATTTTAGAATGTCAATGGTTTTTGGTGTGTGAGTCTCTGCAGATCATCTTCAAAAAGGCCTTTCGCTCTGTCTTTACTCTTTCTTTCTTTGTTCACTCTCTCTCTCAGTCTCTCTCTCTCTCCCTCTGTCTCTGTGTGATGACTCATCTGAGTGTGTCATGTCTCTGAGGGGTCCTCTGTAGAGCAGGGATGGGTTTCCTGCTCTTCCTGAGCACGCTCTGATCACCTTGATCTGCAGCGACATCCTGCCAGACCGTAAACTCAGCGAGCCTCTCCACTGCCTCTACTTCGCTTCAGAGGCGAGCGGCAGGGTTTGAGCACAGGGCCATCGAATCATTTGTATGTGTGTGTGTGTGTGTATGTTCATTGTGGGGGAAGGGTTTCCCAGTCTGAGGGCTAAGTTCGGCAGACGCATCTCAGCTTAACAACCTCTCCCTCTCTCCGCGTGCAGCTGCGCAGAGTGTCGTTTCTGCAGTGCACTAATAGCTTCGGACATGTAAACTTTAACGAGTGCCATAAAGGCTGAGCGGTTTGCTGAGAGCAGGAAGGAGCACCCCTGTGTTCTTGTCTGTGTAATCTAATCCCCTCCCCTTCATCCCCATATCACCCCTCATCAGCCATGGTACAGTCCCCTACAACCCAAGCCAAATACCGGAGACCGGATTTCTGATAGTTTTCCTGTGTCAGTCTAATGTGATCCACAGAAATGTTGTGGAATATTTAAGTTCAAAACCTGTGAGCTATGATTTTACCTGTACTGTAGTTTTATAAATGTTAGTAGGTAATGTGCTAACATGTATAAAGAACTAGGTAGGCTATACAGTTTGATAGGGTTTTCATACCAAAAAAGGTTCATGGATAATGAACCTGAACTGCCCTGTACCAGATAAAATTACTTATTTATTTGTAATATAAATCATGATATATATTTCCAGCTGCATGTCAGTTTCAGGCAGCTTTTGAGAGCTGATGGGAGTTGATGTAAAGCATTATGTGTGAGGTGATGAGCGAACACCAGCAATGTTGAAAGATTGAAGTCCAAACTAAGTGTTGGCAGTGATGCGCGCATCTTCGGCAACACTTGCACATCCCCCTTTTTGGAAGAGACAGCAGCCCCTGCAGCAATGTCTGGCTTGTTCATTTAGCCCATCTCAGCTGAGACCACCTCCAAGCCATGAAGAACACTTGGACTGTGTTCTCACCGAACCAGGACACTCAGTCGAAATAATTCAGCACTAGCAAAGGAAATGAGATAAAGCAAGAACTCTGAGCATTCAAGTCATCCCTCTGACTGGGTTTCCTTTGCCCCAACACTTTGTTCACAGTCCCCAGAGAATCCCCCACAGCCTTTATTGCCACCATGTCGTACAGATGTTCAGCATAAGGACCTGAACGTCACGGGGTCAAGAGAAGCGACTCTTGAGTGGGCGACAGAGATAGACGCACACAGTGTCTCATTTTTGTTCTGCTTTGTTCTGTTCTGTTTTGTTTACGTCTGCAGGCTGTACATGGCGAAGAAGCTGCCGAACACTAACCTGGTGTTCCTCATCTCGGACGCGCGGAGCACCTGTCTGTCCTGCGACACCAAGCCCCTGCGGCAGGCCGAGCAGCCCTGTATCCTCTCCTCACAGGCCTGACCAAGGCCTGCAGACCTCTGTCTTTCAGTTTGCTTTATTTGTTTGTTTGTTGGTTTGTTATGCCAAGTGTTGCATGAGGTGAACCACTCTCACATTTGACCGGGGCACACAGTCATTATGTTGTTATGCAATCAGTCAATGTGGATAATTGTCAATGAATAGGAAATCTGTAAAACATCAGTTTGCAGATGTTCAATTGCCTCTGGAATTCTGATACAACGAATTCAGCTGAGGACGAGGCCTGTTCAATTGTGAGAGACGTGTGTGTATGTTTGTCTGTGTGCATGTGTGTGTGTGTGTGAGAGAGAGAGAGGGAGAGAGAGAGAGAGAGAGAGTGTGTGTGTGTGTGTGTGTGTGTGTGTGTGTGTGTGTGTGTGTGTGTGTGTGTGTGTGTCACATCTTTGATCAGGGGATACATGTCTGATTAGATACATCAAAACCTCTCTCTTGTTTATGTCAAGGGTATTTAAACCTTATGAGCACATGTTTTGCAACAGCCTTAAGTATTAAATGGGTCTGTAATGGGGCTGTGACACCTACAGCTGAGGCGGCCATTATGTACTGGCTGGGCCAAAGAGCCTGAGTGTGTTTGTTCTTCCTGAGCGAATGACCTCAGCTTCTGGACCGGACCAGTGTGAGCTGGCTCTGAACCCACGCTATCGAAAAGGACCAGAGGTCTGTTTCGACAACAACGCTGATGTAAGTCAAACTCACTACTCCAGCCATTATGAGATGGACTTTATGCATCCCTTGCAAACTAGTTTACTGTGCTGAGTCTCTCTGTCCATCTGTCTGTCTGTCTGTGGGGGTGCACTCCACCCAGAGAACTAGTGACCACCACCTGTACTATACAAGTTCATTTCCAGGTGTTTGTTTTGGTCTTTCTCGCAATCTCCGAGCCTGACAGACGTCCACTGCATTGTGCCAGTTTTCATGCTTCCGTGCTTTTCCGTCTCTTTAAGTTTACTGTCGTCCAATAGTTGGAATTGTTTTTGTTTGTCTATTGTCATCTGACACACTCACTCTCTCATTTCAAATTATTTGTTTGCATGAATTTCTCATTTCTGTCTTATTTGTTGTCACTTTTTTGTTTGTTTTTCCTTTGCGCTCCATTGGCTGACTGCGGTGTCCATCATTCTCAGGAGGAGTTTGTGTGCCCAATCAGTGGTTCCTCCAGTGCTTTGGCCTCCGCCCCTCTCATTGTTTTACTGCACATGTCCATTCTGTGGTCATTAAATGGTCAGTCTAACATCACTCTGTAGAGTTTCACATAGGCTAGAAACAGCACAAATGCCGGCCAGAGTACACACCAGGCAACTGCACTGTAAAATTCAGTTCTAGTGTGAGTGTTGTTTCTTGTTTATTGGCAGTTAAGACTCATCTGGTGCCTGTGGTTATGATAACAGTATGACAATGCATTTCTAACATAACTATCATATCTCATAATTCATCTCCATTCAATGATACAGCCACTCCGGGGTCCAAGGGTGTCTGATGAAAGAAACTGATAGAGAAATGTTTGTATTTCCTCTGTCAGAAAAAGGAAAGTCTGGCAGTTTGTTACAGTTTTTCTCGATTGCTTTTACCTGCTTAAGTAAACTAGAACCCACTTGGTCTTCATGACTACTTTCTTTGCACAGCAGAAGTCATCTCTTGCGAATGTGTTCACATATTTTCATTGGGTTCACACATTTCTCACACCCTTTTGCAAAACAGTTAACACAGGTGTCATTCAAAAGCCCCAAACTCTATTGGTTTTCCCATGCTAAATAAAAGGAAAACATCTTTTCACAGGTGGTATAGATTCCTTGCATAAGTCTAAATCTCTGATACACCTGTGTGAAACTCCTTTGCACAATTCTTCAATCAGCAATCATTCATTATACATAAGAGATGTCTGTTCTGTGTTGCTATTTACAAGTATGGATCTAATGCACATTTAGACAAAGTACTGTATTGCCTATTTGGTGGAGAAAACAGTACAACAGGTGTTGACAGTAGGTCTATTTCGATGAAAAATGACAAGTTGTAGTTCAATGAAATTTGCTGTATCTTGGTATTTACTCTATGTCTTACATGTCAATGGCAGTTACATCTTGGGAGGAATGAATAAATTATTTTTTTATTCAGTACATTTTGTCTTTTCAAAGTTTTTTTCTGATACCAGAAAAATGAGAAAGTAATGGAACAGACATAGCAAAAATGCTCATTTTGAGAACTAGATTTTGCATTTTGTTGTCCAGTGTGTAATGATTGATTAAAGAGTGTTTTTTAATTGGCAACAAGTTGTAGTGTTTGAAGGCAAGATTTGCTTTTGCTGCATGTTTTAAGTGTTTTGAGAGAGTAACAGCCTTTTGCAAGCAAAATGTGTCATTTTGTCTAGAGTGCTTTTGTTCAGACACGTTTTAACTGTTTTGAGAGTGTGATTTCAGAGTTGACACAGGTATCAAAACGATCGAGAAAAACTGTAATATGTCAATACGTCAATAAGCTGGCTAAGTGCTATGCCACCTAAGCATTTCGAAATATGCATAATGTGCGAAAAACATCAAGAGTCAGGCAAAAAAAAAATCTAAATGCCACAAAATTCCTGACACTGGTGACCTTGGCCTTACACAACCCCTCGCTGCAGCCTGGAATAGAAGTGAGAGAAAAAGGGGAAGCATGGCTGTCACATGAGTCTGCAGCCTTTCTTACAACTCTTATCCACACACACACACACACACACTCACACACAAACAGACAAACACACACTCGCACACACACACAAACAGACAAACACACACACACTCGCGCACACACACGCACACACACACACACACACACACACACACACACACACACACACACACACACACACACAGAGCTCTGTATTTTTGCAGACACTCAATGTAAAAACACACATTTAGAGCCTCCAACAGTGGTCACACAGGTAGAGCCCCCTGCAGTGCCCCTTCAGAGGGGGAAATGACCCTGTCCCTCTGTTGTGTAAACCTGGAGAGAGAGAGAGAGGGAAAGAGAGAGAGAGAGAGAGGGAGAGAGAGAGAGAGAGAGAGAGGGAGAGAGAGAGAAAGCTGGGCTGGGCCTTTCCTCTCGCTGCAGCCCGTGGGAAGTGGGCCCTGGCGCTCCTCTCCCTCCTGGACATATTTTCCTGGAATAAACAGAGGAAGCCCCAGATGGGCTTCCTGGCCTTAGACCACTGGGCGGCCGTGTTAAAAAAAAAAGCCCTCCTCACCTCAGCGCTCATGCTATGACCGCTCTCTCCCCCTACAGCCTAAAAGAGGGGCACTTCACCATAGGTGTGCCTGACACTGCCAGCTCTGAGCGGTTGAGAGAAGGCACTCTCGCTCAGTTAGACTGTTTCTGGTACTCACTACTAAGCCATCGCCACAGGCAGTTTCAGTGACAGTGCAAATTAGGGCATGTTTCGACTTCAGTTTGATCCATGCCTCAACAACACAAACTTTGGATAAACAGCTTATGGAATAGGGATTATACACATGCATTTTGTGTGTGTGTGTGGGTGGGTGTGTTTGTGAAAGTTTGCGTGTGGGTGTGGGTGAGGGTGCGTGTTTGGGTGTGTGTGTTTGTGAAAGTGTGGGTGTGTGTCTAACTGTTTGTTCTTTCGGTGCAGGAGGATGCCTCTGACTGTGGTGGAGCCAACAGTCTCATCCCTTCCCTCTGGCCTATGCTGGGACTGCAACTGCTGTTGCTTTGGCTGCTCACAATGCCTACAGCCTACTCATCCTGACCCTAACACACACACACACACACACACACACACACACACTGATGAAGATAATGTCATCATCTTGGGCATACCGGACATCGGCCCTTGCCGAAAAATTCCGCTGAAGTCCTAGCTAACTTCAGTCTTCACTACAATCTTAATCAACTGGTCCAAACTGGTGCTTACTGGTTGGCATAGCTAAGTACCAGTTTTTGCTGGTTATCACTGCCCTTTAATGGTTCTACATCATGCAATTATTTGTTTGTCTTTGAATTCAGTTTCTCGTTGAAAATGATTGTAAGAGGTCTAATGTATGTAGTCTGTTCTACTGCCAGTCCATTCATTCTTTTAACCGATCCAGCACTAGAGGTGAAAAAAAAATACTACGGGAGTTTCACCCTCTAAAGAACGCATGCATTTGTGAAGTAGAGGTGAAATTGGGAGAATATAATTCCTGTGAGCCTTGTTCTAAAGACTAAAATTAGGTATAGATATTAGATATTGAAGTAAAAACCTTTGAAAACAAAAAAACAAACATCAGCAAGCAGAGACAAAATTTGCTATTGGTGTCAGGAATGACCAGGGATTGTAAATGTAAAACCCTTAATAAGAAGAAAATTCACTCTTCTCTTGTAGGATGCTGTTTTTAAACCAGTGAAAGTGGTACTCTGCATTAATTGCAACTGGTGTTACTATTTGCCAAATGATTTCTATTCCAGGAAATGATATGCCAACTCCTTGAATCATCGCCTAACGGCAGCAGCCTAAGATTGGTGCTGGCTACTTTGTGCAAACTGTAAAATTTGATTTTTAAGTTCTTGTCACATCTGCACAAAAAAACTGATCTGGCTGCCCTTATCAGAAATCCAACAGTCCCTTGATCTGTGAATGTTTTTCACATCTGAGTTGAGAGGCTACGCTCTTTCATTATTCAGTGATCTCAATTGGACAAGACAGCAGAATTCTCTGTCTTTTTTGAAAACACACTGCCAGCTACCACAATTACATGGGAAGCCCCAGAGATTTCACCCTGCCCCATAGCTCTGGTTTTGTCAAATACACAGAAGATGGCTCATTAGTTAAGTTGAGCTTGCCATACATGTATTTAGTTGTTTGCATGTGTTTGTGTATGAACATGTTTACTCAGCTGAATCTTTGACTGGCCAAAGTAGGCAGCAGCTGATGCCAAGGTTTTCCTAATTTTTTTATACATGTTGGCATTCATAAAGGATTTATTTGATGTCACAGTCTAGACCCAAAAGGCAAAAAGGCTAACATTGTGTAATATGACAACACTTTATTTTGATGGGCCGAATCAACAGCAAACTTTTTTAGCATACTTGTCAACTGAGTGTAACCCTGAGTACCATATACAGTACGTCGTCTGTGAACTAACCTCAACCATAACCTGACATAACGCTAACTACAAATTGAGATCTGTATTCTTCAGTGATGGCAGTGTGAGCAAATGGTGTGTTGATCCTTTTTGGTGGGCCATCCAAATAAAGTGGCACCAGTGACATATTTAGTGATCTTTAAAAAAAAAAAAAAAAAAACTATTCCAGGATCCAGGAGAGAGTTGATTGTGTTTGACTGTTAGCTCAAAGCAGGAAGGCATCCCCTCTCACTGATGGAGTAGCATCTTATAGTGAACCTGCAAAGTGCAGTACCTACCTTGCTTTGTCTTAAATACCTCAGACTGTGGAGGATTGCATTTAAGGGTGAGCCACAATAGTTTCCCGTCTACAATATGCTCGGGAGTTCTTTCAAGGAGCTTTATGTAGTTTTACTACCAGGGGAAACAAAAAAGATATTAATGATTTAACTGACCTTGCTGGAACTTACCATGCTACCAAACCCCGTGGCATGGTCAGGAGTTGTGGCTCAGACTTGAAGGCCGTCATCTGTCTGTGATACAAAGTAGCCTGTTTAACTGCTGTTGTATATCACACCTGCAACGACAACAAATGTTTATGACATTATGATTGTGTTTGAAGACGACTATATACCTGCAACTTCAACCACTTGTGAGTGCCTGAGCATTTTATTCCCAGGCCAGCTTAACAGATTCAATTATCTGATGGATGTACACACTGGCAAACTGGATCTCTTTTTTGTATTTTTTTCACTCTTGAGCTTAAGTCCTATTTCACATGTGCACTCTTGTTTATCACCTGAAAACAAAAGAAACCTTGTCAAAGGTTCAGTTATGTAGTGTTGACATTTGGCCTCCACAATGCAGTATTTCCAGAGTGACCTCTGTCATAATGAAAAAAAAATGAAGAAAGGAAATATTCTTGTTTTGTCCGAAAGGTTCATAATTGCCAGAAACATCCTGAATGACAGCATATCAGAAATCATTATTGGTCGTTCGGTTGATTGATTGATTGATTGATTTATTGATTGATTGATCTGTGTCGCAGCTGCTGCCCTGCCCTATACTGTTCTGTTCTTTCCTTTTCTCTCTGTGGGGATGCCATGTAGCGTTGTTACTGGAAGTGTTGTAGGTGTCGATGGTGCTTTTCAAATCTTGTTTTCATCTGCTGTCGCCGAGGCTCCTGGTTGATGCTGCCCTCGCCAGTGTTTAAAAAAAAAAAAAAAAAAAAAAAACAGAGTCGCTCAGTTTCGTGTGTTAAGCGTGAGGGTGGGTGTGTGTTGGGACCGTACGGGTTGGGTTGGGTTGGGTTCAGGAACCATCTTTGGTTCTGCGCTCTGATTGTGCTTTACTCTTAATTACTCTTTTTTGTGGAACTTGACAAGCCTGAACTGATTTTGTATGAATTTGTACTCTTAATGTTATATAAGAAAAAAAATATGAAGATGAAAAAAAATTTATAAATATGGAAATGTGTTAATTCTTGTGCACATATAATATATTCACAATAAAGTTTTATCATTACTATCTCTTTCGTTGCTACTGCATCCTTTCTGATAAATATTGTTTGCACAACTGTGCGTGGGTGTGTTTTCGTGTGCACTGGTGTGTGTGGGTGAGCGTGCATGTGCGCACGCGTGTGCATGTCTGTCTGTTTTTAATTATAGCGGGCAACTAATGAGCTTGCAGTCTGCAGCCCATAGCACGTGCAGTACAGTATGTGATTGACAGAGTTATGGGTCATTACTGTGGCTGATGACAGAGTTAAATATATGTCCCCTAGACTGCAGTGTTTCTTTTATAGGACACAAGGCTGTGGTTTGTTTAAAATGACAAAAGTGGCCAGTTTTCAGAGAAGATAAGGCTCTTACACAAGGTACTGCAAAAGACTACAGAGAGCATGTTTAGGTTTGTATTAGGGATTTGATGTCCCCTTATCAGCATCTAGTATTGGTAATATTAAGCAAGGATACAGAATTAATGCTGAATACACATATAATTTATTTGTTATAGAACACAGTCTCTCTCTCTCTCAGACACATATATCCACACACATGCACATTGGCCACATATAATGAAAGACTTGTTTCAGGTAGGGTAGGTGAACTTGCTATCAGAAAGTAATTTCCTTTAGCTGTCACTCATAACTTCCCCAGGTCCACTGAACCTATAAATTCTATTCTGAAATTGTTTTAACACAACCACAGCCATTAAAAAGGTACTGACTAGAGTGGCTATTACTTTCTTTTAAAATTGAACCTAAACCAATTCCCAAGAAGTTAATAACTTTTAAAATGATGGGAGTCTCTTAAAGTCACAATTGCAAATGTTAATGTTTACTTTATTTTAAAACGCTGTCAGTGCCTGTGGCTCCTTTTACAGTAAAAAAAAAAAAACCTTATTGCATTACATCTTTATATTTAGATAAAGAAATGGTGTGTGTTCCCTATTGTCTTGAATATGTATTTATTAACACTGTTTTATAAAGTTCATTATCATAAACATATCAACTCATAATAAAACTAATCTGCCACAGTTTGGTCATCATAAAAGGTCATTTTATGGCCCCTTCTATTCATTCCAGCTCTACTCTGTCTGTCAGTATCCTGTTCCAAGACAGACTCAAACAGGACACTACACTACACTTGATTTGGCCCATATGTGGCAAACACCCAGCGGCAAACTTGCTGAGGGCACTGACTCTAAACGTGGGTCATTCAGCGTGCAACAGCCTAGCATAGAGTGAGACCCCTGACTGGTGCAGCTGTGTGCAGGTAACTCACCCACGTCACTGCGAAAAGACTGAGGGCCACTGCGCTGGCTGGCCTGTTACAGATGCATCCAAGCCTCCTTTCCAGTGGGGGCCCGTGACCCAAAACCAACCCGCCTTAAGTGACCGCAGCTAGAGAGCTTTAACAGGAATGGCCACCCAAGAGCATGGAAAATGGCGAGGGTCCTTCAGGGGTTAAGAGAAGCATGAGACAGCTACTTCCCCTTCCCGGGTCCTTTTTAGCATCGAGAGCCATCAGCGGCGCACGGCTCTGAGTTACCACCACGGGAGACTTCCAGGGATATCGGCAGATAAAACGCGGCCTGATGCAGGGCGACGGAGCGTGGACGGCGGAGCAGATTGTAAAAGCTGGCCGAGCCGCGGCTCCTTTCAACCACTGAGTCATCTTGATGGCTTTTAGAGGGCTATTTGTGAAGACAAGTGATGAGCCTTTTTGCCTTTCACGGGCTGATGGTCAGAGGAAGTCCAGATGTGTGTGTGTGTGTGTGTGGTGAGAGGTGGGAGTGTGTGTGGTGAGGGGTGGGGGGGTGGGTGATTGTGTGTGTTTGTTTGTGGTATTTTTAGGTATTGTTTTGATGTTTGATGCCTGCCTTGTTGTTTTGAAGCTTTCTGTGTTCTTCAGTGTGTTATGATCTGAAGAAGGAGTGTTTGTGTGGGTGCGTGTTTAGGAGAAAGTGTGCATAAGACAGAGAGAGGGGAGAGAGAGAGAAAGAAAGGGAAAGAGAGTGTATGTGTATGTGTGTATCTGTGTAAGATGAAATGAGATCATTTGTGCTAACATGGGTCTCTAAGGGCCAATCTCAATTCTCTGTTTTACCCCTTCCCCTATCCCTTCATCTTACCCCTAGCCATTGTCCCTCGAAACCGAGTGGCAAGACATAGGGGTGAAGAATATTCCCCTTGGAAATGAGATACCACTAGTCAACCATAAGGGAGAGCGGGATGATTGAAACACTTGAACTAACGTAATTTACAGAGATCGTACCACACTGAAAGCTAATATGTTGTCACCAGCAACCTGTCTTCTGTCAAATAGGCTATCATTGCATTTTCAGCTCGGAATAAAACCGTTCAGGAATTATTTCAACAACAGCAGAACGTGCCTATATTCGTTCGCAGCCTACCTCCTGGTCCGGGTGAATGAAACAGGGATGGGGGACAAAATAAACATGCAGTTTGCTATGTAACCATCCCACAACTCCTTGGTGATCATTACTTGACATCAGAAGCAATCGCTACCTGTAATAGCCTATGCGAGGAGTCGGCAGCAGTAGGCCTATGCAGCATTCATATCAGATGAGCGGTAAAAAAGTTCAGCGAATTTAGCTGCTGTTGGACTTTACATTTCTGACATGGTATGCTGCCAATTCTATATCAGACATGGACAATTGCCATTTTAATTTTATAATCCTTGTTATTAATGCCAACATTTCATGTCAATGAATCTCTCGGTGTGCTTGTTTTCCCAGTGTGAGCGGTGTATGTTGGATATTTCTCTTACACCTCGGTTTCAAGTAGCTAAGCTCCCGATCTTGCTTGGTTTTCAGGGGTATCTACCCCTTGCCCTTATCCCTACCCCACGAAATGAGAATTGAGATAGCCCTTCGTCTCACGTGCATGCGCAAAACTAAGGGGAAGGGGGAAGGGGTAAAATAGAGAATTGAGATTGGCCCTAAGTGTGTGTATATGATGGCGGGTTACTGGCAGTAACTGGATACCCTTGTAGGGTTGGCCAAGGTCATCCCCTCTCGCATAGTTACCATTTCAACACATGCCAGCTCACAACTAATAACAAACAGATCAATCGTGGGGTGTGGGCAGAAAAATAAAACAATCGTCCATCTTTCCTCCTATTCCAGTGACCCAGGCTCTCATCCTCACCCTCTCTCTGACCTTGCTATCTCTCAATCAACAGCAAATGCAATTACTGTGTCTAGACACAAATTTGGGCAAACCGACACTTTGTCCACAAATATCCAAGTGATTCCTCTGCTCAATATTTTGGTCTGAGTGACATTTTTGATCCTCTGCAAATCTGATAATGTGTAAGAATATTTTTTTTTTCAATTTGAAGAGAAAATATTGTCTTTGTAATTGTTGAGCCTCATTTCTCATGTTAGTGTTCACCTTAGGTACTTAGTGGACACTGTGTAAACCTCCTTATAGACACAAATGAGAAATTGCCATTTTAAAACAATATATGACGGACAGAAACTGAAGACTGAAGAAAATGAGCTATCCCAGTTCTGACTTTCATTTACCTACAGTAATAAACACAGTGGAATGGGTTTTCTGAAATACTCAAATACATTTTGGACCTTGGAAATTCACAGATATTCACTAATATGTAAATGTTTGCAGGGGTATTGCTTGGGGTCACAAGAATATATATATATATATATATATATATATATATATATATATATACAGTAAAAAACACTCTGAAACGCTGAAACAGTCAGCCAATAGGTAGACAATGATCAAGAGGCAAATGCTCTTTCGGGGTCAACTTGGTGAGGATAGCCTGTGTGTGTGTGTGTGTGTGTGTGTGTGTGTGTGTGTGTGTGTGTGTGTGTGTGTGTGTGTGTGCACGTGCAGGTATGGGCAGTATTTATGATACACTGTTTTTTGAGAAGTTTAATAATTAGTTTCTTCAGAATCTTAACCATCAGTTTCCTGAGAACTTTAATCAGCGGAACATATGGAAACTGTTATGTGGTTCCCCTGCAACGCTGCTCAAAATTTTGCCTCCTTTAGCAACGATATCTATTCCTATTGCCGTCAATATAACCCCATTGAGCTCTTACACAGTACCCAGTTTGTTTAAAAACCAACTAGCAGAAGAGCCTGATCAGCTGGAGACTTCGCTCACTGCCTTGCTCAACAGACAGACTGAGGAAATCATTTGTCCCCAGGGCCATTGAACTGTTCAATGCAAGGATACAAGGAAGTTTATTGTCACATGCATATAGTTACTGGAAGTAAGAAATGCAGTGAAATTATGTCTGGTGTCAGCCTATTTGTGCATTTATGGGGGGGGGGGGGGGGGGTAAAAAGTGCAGTAGAAGAGGGGTTTAGTAGATTAAGTGTCGAGGGCTGCATAAGAAAGGTGGGGGAGGATTGGGATTGGGGGGGGGGACCAACAAGGAGCACCCAAGAGCAACAGGGGCAAGGAAAAACTCCCTTACCAAGGAAGAAACCTTGGGCAGATCCACAGCTCAAGGGGCTAACCCAACTGCCAGGGGTCTTGGTGTGTGTGTTGGGGGGATGACAGGGGAGATGGGATAGTGTGCTGTGTATGTGAGGAGAGGGCAGTGTGCAATATGTGTGTTAGAGAAGCTTCCTCATGAGATAATGTGCTGTGTATTGGGGGGGCAGTGTGCTGTAAGCATGTTGGGGATGTGTGTTGGAGAAGTTTCCTGATGAAATAATGTGCTGTGTATGTAGGGGAGAGGGGGGGGGGGGAGCAGTGTACTGCAAGTATGGTGAAGGGACTTGTGCTTCACTTAAGGGAAGAGGAGAGATAGACTTCTCTGCATAGTCTGTCTGCCTCTTCACCCCCTCCATGTTTGGATACTGTCTGTCCACTAGCCACTTTTTACCACTGTCTTTCTGCCTCACTGTTTGTGTGCTATATTAGCACATTAGCACATATGCATAACTCCTTCCTCCAGCCGAACTGTGGCCACACTTATACCTTTTCTTAAAATAGTTATATATAGATATATAAATATAGACTTTATTCTTGCACTGTTGGACCTACTCATTTGCACTATCACCATGACCACTATCACCATTGCACTATCACCGTGACACTCACTCACAAAGAGCACCTTACCTTACCTTACTATGCACAGAGAATCACAGGCTCAGTCCCTGCCTTAGTCATTGCAAGCGCCTCTTGATTGATTAATCACCACTATGTAGATACTGTTTTTAGAATTGATTTAGATTAAGTGTATTTTAGTATATTTAGTATATTCTTTATCTTCTACTGTCCTTATTGCTTAGTTGTGTTTTTATATTATATACTTTTAATTACTTTTTCTGCTGTTAGT
Organism: Alosa sapidissima; assembly: GCF_018492685.1. Classification (NCBI taxonomy): domain Eukaryota; kingdom Metazoa; phylum Chordata; class Actinopteri; order Clupeiformes; family Clupeidae; genus Alosa; species Alosa sapidissima. Next base: position 9,782,013 of record NC_055967.1, on the reverse strand, counting down.
GAATGTGTGTGTGTTGTCTGTGTGCTACTGAGACCTTGAATTTCCCCTGGGGATCAATAAAGTATCTATCTATCTATCTATCTATCTATCTATCTATCTATCTATCTATCTAACTAACTAAAAGGATCATGATCCTACCTGATAAACAGCTTTACACAGTGCAATATCATTCTTGGCTTGCACTGACAATGCATTATCTGTATTATACAGTATGCCAGTGTACCATTAGTTTGAAATAATTTTAAGGTAATAGAACTGCACTGGGTTGCTTTAAGCCCTTACTCTGTGGCTCTGTACGTTCAGTGGTTAGTTTGTACCACTTGACAAGATCAGTTATGTCTTCTTGAGTAGTATTCTCTGATACAGTAGGCTATGAGATGTTACAGACAGGTCATCTGTTGACTGTTTACAGATTTATGGCACGTCTCGTAGGCAGAGAAAAGCTGTTGCTTTCAAACACTGGCCGACTTTATCAAGTCAGTGTAGTGATGAAGCAGATTGAAGGAATAGATTAAATAGACAGATATGGAAGGTTTACAAAGTGATTTAATGCTCCATTTAAAGAGTATTTTTAGTATTTTCAAAATACAGAAATTCAATATTTTATTTTGATACATGGCGTGGCTACTGTATTTTTGTAGTTTATTTTGATAACCCTTTAAATTAGGGTATTTGATATTTTATTTGAAAATACATTTTGATGTATTTTTGCCCATCCCTGTTCACACGTGCGTGTGCGTTTGTGTTTGTGTGAGAAGCCTCATGTCTAGCATCTGGTGGCTCCCCACTTAGGTGGACCATTAAGAGGAAGTGACCTACAATGACCGGTGTTTTGATCATACCGACAGTACTCAGTGACGTTGAGAAATGGAGATCTATGTGAAAAAATGTGAAAGAGTTCTCCTTTAAGTTTGAGCAGTAGTTGATTTTCAAAGTTAGTTGCACTCATCCTTGATCGCTTTGCAGTGAACAGTAATCCAGCACAACTGAAATGCCCCTCACAGGCAGCTGAGGCAGGCAGGCCAATGTTGAGTTGCAGACAGTTTTTTTAGATTTGGAAACGAGCAGAAGGTTCAGCACATTAAAGGGCGTAAGTATAGGGCCCCAATGGAGGAGAGGGCCCTTGAAAAGTGGAAAACGGGGGGCACAACATTTTCACCAGGCATTAGTAATAACTCAGGTAATCCACACATAAAAAATCCAAACAACTCCATAAGTAGAGTCATGTGTAATGAAGTGGAATAACACAGGGAAAAAGTATTGAACACGCTAAGAAAAAGCACTAAGGCAAGGAAAGGGAAGGAACGAGCTGGAATCTGTAAGTAGTTAGAGAGTAGTTATTCTTTCTATCTGTGCAAATTAATATAAGCTTGGTTAGTAGCTTACATATTGATGGGCTATAAAAAGGTTTTTCATTACCAAGGTGTCACACAAGAAACATTTCATGATGGATAAAAGCAAAAAGCTCTCCCAAGACCTTTGCAACCTTATTGTTGCAAAACATATCAATGAAACTGGTTACAGATGCATTTCAAAACTTCAGAATCTTCCAGTAAGCAGCATGGGAGCCATTATCTGCAAGTGGAAGGAACATCACTGCATCATCAACCGGCCATGCACAGGATCTCCTCGCAATATTTCTGACCAGGAAGTCAGAAGGATAGTCAATTCCAAGGGCCAAGGACCACTCTGAGAAAGCTCCAGAAAGACTTGAAGGCAGCCAATTCAATTAAATTAAATTAAACAGTTCTGGAAGTAACTAAAGATCAGGATTCACAAGAGGGACCCCTGGAATCTGTTTAGAACAATGGGCCAAAATCACACCTGATACTGCGACTAATAAGTTTTGTCATACAGGAAATGTCTTGAAGCTGTCATTACAAACAAAGGCTTTTCCACAAAGTATTGAAGAAATTTCAGTAGACACGTTCAATACTTTTTTCCTGTGTCATTCCACTTTATTACACATAACTGTTATGTTTGGATTTTTTATGTGTGTTAATATAATGTGTGGTGAAAAAGTTGAATAGACTCACTAACCCTAACCATAGGAAGTTCGGGCTAATTACTGAAAAAAAAAATTAAGTGTTCAATACTTATTTCCACCATATATTTTTTTACCTGAATATTTTAACTTCCAAATTAAATGTAAAAATGACAGGACTGACTGGATTTTGTATACAAAACATAGTGAAAACTGTCTAAGGTCACTCTCACTCTCCCTTGCTAAAGAGTTAAATGGTTTAGTCCGCCTGCACGATAGTCTATCTTTTGTTTATTTAGTTGAGCATCGCTAGTAGTGGACCGCTAATTGTTGTGCTGCTGGTGCAATGTCTTTCTCCAAGAAAGCCAAGTCAGGTTACCAAAAACAAAGGCCGAAACAGGAAAAATAGACATCAAAATAAGGGGAAACAACTAATAAACTTCTTTCCAAAGAAAGGTGAGCACAAACGTCAAAACACGAAATCCCATGGTGTTTGCTTGAATAGGCTATCTCCGCAATCATTAGTGCTAAAACGAACTGAGACAACCCATTGAAATAGCGGAAAATACTGTACACTTTCATAGGTTAGGCTACACATGTAATCTGAGGCATCTCGTGATCCAGCTCCATCTCCATCACTTTCAGAAAGACTGCATGGCGCCAGCTTGATTCATGTTCTGTTGTAGGCTACATGCTGATCATTATCACTAGGCTAGTGGTTTAGGGCGTGATTTTTTTTCTCTCCCTTTCTGTTTTCGTTAGTCTTAACTTTTTTTTTTACTCAAGTAACGGATGGGATTTTTGATGTAGCGAAGTACAATACTTCACTCAAAATGTAATCAAGTAAAATTTAAAATACCAATTTTATAAACTACTTAAAAAATACAAAATACACAGAAAAACTACTCAATACAGTAACGTGAGTAAATGTATTTCGTTACTTTCCACCTCTGCTATCTAACTAACTAAAAGGATCATGATCCTACCTAATAAACAGCTTTACACAGTGCAATATCATTCTTGGCTTGCACTGACAATGCATTATCTGTATTATACAGTATGTATAAGTTGTACAAGTGACTTTGACTTTGACTTTGACTTTGATGCCAGTGTACCATTAGTTTGAAATAATTTTAAGGTAATAGAACTGCACTGGGTTGCTTTAAGCCTTTACTCTGTGGCTCTGTACGTTCAGTGGTTAGTTTGTACCACTTGACAAGATCAGTTATGTCTTCTTGAGTAGTATTCTCTGATACAGCAGGCTATGAGATGTTACAGACAGGTCATCTGTTGACTGTTTACAGATTTATGGCACGTCTCGTAGGCAGAGAAAAGCTGTTGCTTTCAAACACTGGCCGACTTTATCAAGTCAGTGTAGTGATGAAGCAGATTGAAGGAATAGATTAAATAGACAGATATGGAAGGTTTACAAAGTGATTTAATGCTCCATTTAAAGAGTATTTTTAGTATTTTCAAAATACAGAAATTCGATATTTTATTTTGATACATGGTGTGGCTACTGTATTTTTGTAGTTTATTTTGATAACCCTTTAAATTAGGGTATTTGATATTTTATTTGAAAATACATTTTGATGTATTTTTTGCCCATCCCTGTTCACACGTGCGTGTGCGTTTGTGTTTGTGTGAGAAGCCTCATGTCTAGCATCTGGTGGCTCCCCACTTAGGTGGACCATTAAGAGGAAGTGACCTACAATGACCGGACAGTTACAACAGACAAGTGGTTGAGGAGCACACTCAAGGAAGGGAAAGTGTGTCAAGATGGCTGAAATCAAACAACAAAGAAGCATCCAGATAGCTGAAACAGGATCTAATAGCGTTCCTAGAAAGTTTTTTATTTTATTTTTAATCATGCAATAACTTATTTTTCAGCTCTACTAGGGAGGTTATAATTTAAGATATGTTTTATTTGTCTGTTAACAGGATTAAGGATTTTAAGGACAATTAAATTGAAGGCCATTGACACAACAGTTAAAGCCAGGAATTGAACCCCCAACTTTTCAGACTACTGCATGTTAGTCCAGCTCCTTATCCACTACACTACCTTGGCCCAGATGCAAACACCTACGACTATGCAAGAGTTTCTGCTTTCTTCTACTACACACTGTTAAGCATTTATTAAACATCTGTAAACTATTATTAAAAACGTTATTCTTCGTTTGTAAAGCATTATTCCTACATTAATTCTCATCTGTAAATCATGTTTACACACAGTTAAAAATGGTTTGTTCATTGTTAACACACATATCTATATTATATTTGTAATATCACTGGGCAGAGGTAGTGTAGTGGATAAGGAGCCAGGTTAGCATGCAGTAACCCATAAAGTTGGTGGTTCAAACCCTGGCCTCCACCAATGTGGCCTTGCCCTTTAATTTCATTGACATGTGTAAGTCGCTTTGGGTGAAAGTGTCTGCTAAATCAATAAATGCAAATGTAAACTTTATAACTCATTTGTAAATCTGTTGCAAGGCATAAAACATCCTCACTTTAGATGAGCTCACAAAATATCATTAACTAACCACTTGTAACTCCTGAGTTAATCATGAATTACAGTATTAAGAAGTGGTTTATAAAATAAGTATCCTCACCCTAACTAATCATTAGTGCATGTGTATGTAACAACTGTTAAATAATTGAAATATTACATCAAAAACATATTATTGCATCATTTATTAAGTATTAACAATAATGTATCAACATATTTTAGATATAGGCTTATTTACTATGAACAAACCATTTATAACTGTGTGAACAAATGCTTTACTAAGGATAAATTACATTACTGTAATGCAATACATTACTGATGATTTTTAATGGTTTTTAATGATTTTAATGATTTTAATGATTTTAACTTTTAATGATAGCCTAGGCTACTTCTGGAGAAAAATCCTGAGAGGGGTCTATGACCGAAAGCTTTGTGTCATTAAGATACTGTAGACTTGCCTGGAAAACAGTTGTCTGTTGATTTTCTTCTAACAGATGGCCTTGGAAAGCACATTAGTGCTGCACAATCAGAGCTGAAGATGTTCAGTGATATCATCTGTCTGTAGAGTGCCATCAGACATCGAGTGTCTGAATCAAGAAGAAGTGGCCCTAATAATGGGGAAGAGGAGGGAAGGAATGCAACTGGCTGGCGCAAGAGCAGAGCTTCTCAGGAAGGACTCGGTATTCTCAGGAAGGACTCGGTAAGGCCGGAGAAGAGTTTAAAAGGTCAGGTCAGATCTCGATTATCTACACATATAGTCCGGGCAAGTGAGCTCTGAAGCAAAGAAACAGCCAATACACCCAGAAACCTTTAATGTTTTGCTAATGTCTGCTAGGAGGGAGGAGGAGTTGGAAGCTGTGGATCAAACTAGGACAAACAACAAACAAGGGGGTGTGGTAAAAAAAACAGGTTAGCCATTCCCAGTGGAGTATTTCACCAGTTTTATGTTTGATGTTACCAGCAGAGGGTCAACCAGTCTTAATGGTGTTGGAGAGAATACTAATTTATACACATTGGTCATAAATAGGAAGTAGTTGGCAGATTCATGCAGCAGCTTATTAGTTTTTGCTAGTAAACCATGTTAAATGCTAATCCTTTTGACCAACATGCACGTTGATGGCATTTTTAGTGGTTACTGATTTGAACAGCAGATGTCTTCTGTATGAGTAGGCCTACCTCAAAATTCCTTAGCATGTAAAAAAACAAGTGGGTAGGTATGGTACTGGGAAATAAATATGGTTTGGTTATCACAGTTGCCAAACGATGTACAGTAGCTACAGGGGTTAAAGTGGCAGGTGGGAGAACCCTAAAATCCAGTGTCAATGCAACATGGAAAAATGACTCACATTTGGACAACGTATTGAGTATCGTGGTGTAGCAATACTTTTTGGACATGAATTGCTAGCTTCTTTGAGGAGCAGTATACCTATTATCAATTTAACTGAGCCCCCCCCCCCCCCCAACCCAAGTATATGTACTAACCATTTGTAATCACACTCTGGAAAGGGTTGTTTGAAGGGCTTTGAAAGGCTGACAGCGTCCCACTATTGTAACTTGTTTACAGTCTGACTTACTAGTTCCAGTAATTTGACATGTGCAAAGCAGATGGAACCCCTGCATCATACATGAGTGGTTGCTTCTTGGGTATTGGTTTTAATAGTGGACAGATAATGAGAACGATGTGGTAAACCATCTTCAATGACTGAATGCATTAAGTAATGTTGAAAAATATTTCTTCAGTAGATATGACATTCTGCTCACTCTCTCAGCAAAGTTGGTCAAAAAGGCAATGTGATGCACATACCCATAAGGTAATGGACAAATTGATTAGTGTTGAAAATAACAATACTTTTACACTGTCTTTGTTCTGCCTTGCTATTAATCTCTTTCTCTCTCCCTCTCTCTCTCACACACACACACAGAATAGTTTGTATACAGGGCTGGATTTTGACCTTAGTGTCTGTAATTAGTTCACTCACTCTGTTCTCTCTTGGAGTCTGTGTTTATAGCGGCAGCCATTCCCGTCATGACTGTCAGGGTCAAGCCTGAGTTCCTGTCACCCCTCACAAACACAACATACAGTATTGTTTATGTAGTGCAACAGGGACTCCAAGGGACAGCCTCAGGAGCATTCAGTTCATTTAAATAACAACACTACCCTGATAATAAATCTCTGACATGGATAAATCTATTGAATGCGCAATAGAAGGGAATCATTAACAAAGTGATATTGACACCACAGTGATATTTTTTCATAACCTAAAAGCATGGATCTCTTTTACAAATACTACTTGTATCATTTAAAAAAAAAAAACATAAAATGGAATATTTCAGTGATAGACCAGAGCATGTAGCTGGTGGACTGAAATAGCTGTTCACAGGCCATCTCATCGTTGTGATGCTGATTTATGGTAATATAATAGTGGAGAGCCATGGGGTCACTCCAAATCCCTCAGGCTTCTTTAATATCCGAATAAGATGGAGACCAGATCATGCCATTTGTATTCTCTGAGCATACCACCCCCCCCCCCCCCCCCCCCCCACACACACACACACATGTACTGTACCCCTTGTTCTTTTCTCACACAAACCATGTATAGATACTGTATAGCTAGTGTATGATGGTACGGTGCCATAGACACAGTAGGCATGTACTCATTATTACATTCTTACACACACACACACACACACACACACAGACACACACACACACACACACACACACACACACACATACACACAGACAGACACATACACACACACACACACACACACACACACATATACATACATACACACACAAACACACACACACACACACACACACACACACACACATAGACTCACTCACACGCACACACACACATACATACACACACAAACACACACACACACACACACACACACACACACACAGACTCACACGCACACACACACATACATACACACACAAACACACACACACACACACACACACACATTTATGTACAAGTGCACACACCCATCACTGTCAGAGCTGCGATGAGAATTAGTTTAATTTGTGGTTAAGAAGGGCAGGAGCACATATGGTGATTCAATTTTGGAACCAAAGCTTTGCCAAAACCATAAACATGACCACACAGTCATTAACTGTAGCCTCTGATGTTTTCTGTATTCTCTCTCTCTCTCTCTCTCTCTCTCTCTCTCTCTCTCTCTCTCTCTCTCTCTCTCTCTCTCCACTGACCCCTCACTCAAATACATAATTTTCTCATCAAACTCAGTGCATAGTTAAGCCCATTACATGCCACAATCAATTTATGTTTCTAAACTACAAATCCCAGTCTTCTCCATCATATGTCCTCCTGTGCCTGTCAAGAGTAATGATATTCCAGCCAGGGAATACTCACCCTTTCGGAAAGGAAAATCACTTGTTGAGCGTAGCCAGTGATGGGGAAACATTGTATGTAGTTCAGCATTCTCTTTAAGGTTAGAGGACCTAGAGGTATTGTTTTTGGAAATGAATGAGGGCAAACTGTCACAGAGACATATTGAGTGTCGACTGTGTTGATCACATACACCACGATGACCAACACTGAAAAACACCACTACAAAGCATCACCTTAAGTACCTTCAGCATAGCCAACCAACTCCTCCCTTATTGAGAAATGTTGTGTTACAATAGAGGCTTTCTGATGTTGAAACAGTTCAGTGTTTAGAGCTCAGTAGTTAGTATGATAGAAATGATGACCCTGTTTAGCTTACAATTTAATCACATGGTCAAAAGAACGGTGTTTTGATGAGTCAGTGTTTTGGAACAGAAGATCTGGTGATTGGTTTTCAAAGAAACCAAACTCTCAAAACAAAACAACCCACACTTGAAAAAACACTATTTCATGCTGTGTCTGCGCTCAACTTCCTAATGCTTGCCATCATTTGGTGTGGAGCTGGGCCACTCCTCCTCCAAAGAGGCACCTGAAACTGGTCCTTATTTTTGAGGGGGTCTTCATTCTCGACCCACTGCCATACCGCAGCTTGTTGCCCCCCACACCACCCACCACCACCTGCAGCAGCACCTTTGCCCAGCTGCTTGCCTTCTATCTCCACCTGTCCGATCGCCGATCCCAGCCCCGAACTAGTCAGTCCCCCGGGGCTTCCTCTCCGCGACGCCGCCCACCTGGCATTCCCCACTGCCCGCCGCCCGCGTTACTGCTCACACACACGGAAAGGGGACATGAGTGAGAGTGAACAAACACACCCTCCGCACTGCTAACACCATAGTGCTTGCACGCAACAGGCACACTGCACGCAGCGCACAAACACTCACTCACTCACTCACCCCTGGATTTATGGGCACCCCACACACACGCACACACACACACTCATGGGTTAATGACTCATTTGCGGGTTATTTACCTCACAAGAGGCACTGCCTTGCTCAGAAAGACCTGAGCCCCCGCTGCTCACTGAACGCCCCCGCCGTTTGTCCTGAAGCCTTCGGTCGTGAAAATGATTCAAGTCCCTGTCGGAGGAGGCGAGAGAGACGAGAGGAGCATGAAAGAGAGAAAGAGGCAGGGTGGGAGGTAGTGAGAGAGAGAGGGGGGGGGGGCTCGCACAGATGGGGCCCGCTCTGCTTCATCAAGACCTAATCACGCAAGCGCCGGGGCCGCCGTGGATGTGGTTCCATTAACGCGGCGCTGCGCAGGAGCGCTGGCTGCCCCACTGGACACGGCCCCGCTTGCCCAGTGCAGCGGGAGCTCTAGCTGGAGCAGGGCCACCCCCCCACCAGACACACACACAAACACACACACACCACACACACGCGTGCGGGACGGCTGCACCCCAGCTGCCGAGCACGCGTCCCTGGGCAGACATTCGCGTCGGGCCACTCCACCAACCCACCCCCCCCCCCCCCCCCCCACACACACACACACACACACACACCTCGGACCCCCACACCCTCGCTCGCCCTGGCGCGCTCCTCTCTCTCTCAGGTGGGCCCACTCCAGAGCACCTTCCAGCAGCTGCGTAATGGCTCTGAAACGCCCTGGCCACTATCAGCGGACTAATTACGGGGATGTGGACTGACAGGCCTTTAAGGGGGAGAGGGATTGAATAGCCGTCTGAAACGGGCTCTTTGTGCCGGGCCGCCCGAGCGAAACGATTAGCGGACCCTGGCCAGACGAGACCCCCGAACTGTCACCAGATGTTTTCATGTGGCAAGTCGGAAACGCCTGGGCCCGCATTTTAAACACCTCTCCAACGGCTATGACTTACGAAACAATAAATAAAACAGAGGAGAGAAGAGAGGGGGAAAAAAGAGTAACATAGTTTTGCAAGCTTTTGTTTCTTCTACACATTCTTTCATATTCCAAAGCCTATGCTTTGGAATGAGTCTCGGAATCTGGCCTGTCGAATCCTCAGCCTCGTCCCATAGGAAGGGATCACTTGGCAGTAATAGGGGAATGGTTAAACAACTGCTTTTCTAAGTCTTCCCATCCACATTGAGTTTCTTAAGCCACTGCTGTGAAAATCCATCTTCCATATGTATCCAGCTGTAGCAGTGGGGAATCGCTTGCCAATAAAATGAGTTATTTATTTAGATAGGCAAAAAATGCACAGGATAAATGGGTGATGTATCAGTTCCGTGAACTGTTCGTGTTATTTTTCTTTTCCATGGCCCTGCACACGCCCTGTGTTTTGGTGATTCAATGTTTATTGGTGTACCCAGTGAAATTTTTCTGTGTTGGTTTGTCACAACCCAATGCACTTTACTCAGGAATGATTTGGCTGCTCCTTGACGTAGTTTCCCTATGGTAAGGGATGCATCATCCAAACAGTTTGTATTCGGATACACAAAGGGATTTCACCATGGAACCGTTCCCATGGCATACAATAAGGAGTGGAAGTTTTACAGTAACTCCCATAAATATTTAAAATGATGGACACACAACACACACTAAATACATGAGGTCAACTCGTCCTACTTCTGCACTTGTTCTGGCTATTATTCGTCAAGACAAAAAAGTGGACACTGTGTTAAATTATAACAATACAATACCACGCACAATGCTAAACTGTGCCAGGGAATTCAGGAGAGCACCTCAAAGGCTCCTGCGAAACCACTTACATGAAATAAACAAGGCAGGTGAATGGCTGCATATACATCTGTGGGCTTTGATGGCCTGGGAACCTGTAGTGGGATTTGCACAGCTATGCTGTT
>NC_055967.1:9743824-9766324 GCF_018492685.1 Alosa sapidissima | reverse complement strand
GACCAGCGGTGTTTTATGGCACTGACGGTTTAATTGGGTGATGTGCGCTGGGGTAACACCATACAGTTTCGCAATAGCCTAAGGGGAAAGTTCTGCTGTCCATGACTCAAGCATCGCACGCGTAGTCGTAATTGACTCTTCAGCAACATCTGGATGTGGACGTCTACACTTTTTGGCGGAAATAAACGATGCCTGTAACGAGGTCTGAAAAAGCATTAGGTTTCTCTTCCCTGAAAAGTTGGAAAGATTTGATGGATGAAGTTTTTTTGTTATTCAAGAAGTTTGATGTCTGGTTAAAGTTACTGTATGTGTGAAATTTGGACAGACTAGGGTGGGCAGTGGCTGACCTACATGTAATTGGATGAATAAAGGACTGCTCTCTCTCTCTCTCTCTCTCTCTCTCTCACACACACACACACACACACACACACACACATCTACATATAAATGATGTACCTACTTATCTCTGTCAAATATAGTTCAGTCTCTCTCTCTCTCTCTGGGCTTACTTACCCCTACACACAGACACTTGCACACACACACACACAGCCCCCCCCCCCCCCCCCCCCCCCACACACACACACACACATTCATCTCAGCTTGTGTACCCTCTCTTGCCACTGACACACATACTGTACATGTCTCATCCATTGTTTTATTTTTTAGACACAGAAAACCGGCAACACATCACAGGACAGCTGTCAAACCCTTATCCCATCCCCATCCCCACTTAGGATGAGTCACAATAGAGTAATCAGACACTGATGGATAACTGTATCTTATTTCATCATATCCATAACAGATGATGCTATGGGACGACATTTCCCTTTCAACCGTGTAATTGTTACTGAAAATGTTTCTTTTTCATTTTTTTTTTATTTTCTGAAAGCTAATCAAAACATTGACTATTTGCTTTGTCATCATGGCATCTTTCAGCTCTCTCAGATTTCCATTTATGGTTTATACAATGCTTTCAATATTTGGCACAGGATTTCAGAATGCCCATTTTGTGGTTCTCTGTATCCTATTGACCCAACAGATTGTATTGGTCATTTGATCATTTTCTCTAGAATTTGGTGGTAGTTGTTGTTTTCTGTGCCTTATTCCCTCTTCTCTCTACTCTTCTCAAAATCTAATTTAGAATGGCTTATTTGCTCAAAAGAGTATTTATTCATTGAAACGATGAATAGAACATTTATTATTGCAGTGACCAGTCCTTTTGACTGGAGCTCACCATAGCCTCATCAGTTTGGGTTGCAGTCACGAGCTGCTTAGCTATCTTCACCATCACGTTTCTCATTGGTTGCCAGAGAGCAAGCGGAACCCTCTTCAGGACTATCAGAAGAGCGATGGTGTTCGCCTAGTGACCCCATCCGAGTCCTACCAGACCAAGATGAAGCGCTTAAGTCTGGTAAAGTGTGCCCGTAGATGCAGAGGGAACAGGAAGCTTCCATGCAGGTATGACCCAGAATGGCAGATCACAGCTATAAACCACTGTGTGTACTGTCTTTGGTATGACAAAAGGCAATGATTTATAGGCATGTCTTGTGTTATGTAGTGTGTTTGTGTTGTGGTTTTGTGGCTCCATGTCTGGATAATTGGATGATTATTCACATTGTGCACATTTGCTCCATAAATCCATCATGTTTGAATTCACCTCTGAACAAAGCCAATTACTGTTAGCCCCATGGCAAAAACAACATTTTAAAGGATTTTTTACTGCCTTGAAACTAATCGGAATGGGAATATTCCATTCACATAAGGACTGTTTTGATCTCTTATTCAGTCTTTAAATAAGATGTCATTGTGTTTATCCCCTAGCTCCACACTGGTCCAGTTTTATGCCACTCCAAAGCTGTTGAGGAATGCATTTGATTAGTCTGTTCATCATAATCACCATCATCAATGCATTTTACCATGTAAAGCTGCTGAATAGAGTCCCAAGGTGGATTGTGCGGTTAAAAGTTTGGACGAAGTTTCACTGAAACTACAGCGTTAAGAAATTAGAAGTCATGTTTTGGACTTGTAGGAAACTCAGCACTCTCGTCCAACATGTTGATTTATGGTCGGTCAAAACCGCAACATTTTCTGCACGCAGCCATAGTATGTAGGCCTATTGGACGGCAGTCAGCCATACCACTGACAGCATTAATCAACACCTGTTACTCTTTAAGTCACTAATAAGCCATGTTAGCGAATATTCCACATCAATGAAAACTTAACAGTCTTTCATTGGTGGAGTTTATAACAATGTCCTTAGAAAAAAATGCATTCATAAAAACCATTGAAGCTGATTATATATTTTAACAATTCTCTGTTTTTAGTCACTCTCCATTTAAGATCATATCAGCAGTGACTCCATAATAAACATGGAATTTATTCAGTACACTAATGTTCCTCAGCCAATGAATTCCTACTTATAATTGAAGGACATTCTTAGCATTTATGTCAGGTCAAAAGTATCACTCACATTTGTCAAGAAATAACAGACAAAGTTCCAGACAAACCAACTGTTTCATGTTTAATACACACAAGCAAATGTTGGTCTATAAATGCATTAAATGCACTAGAGTCAATATATCTCTTACTTATATTTGTTGCTTAGCACATGTGAAAAAATAATGTGAAAATAATGGCCTAATGTTCTTGCGTTTTGGGATCACTTAAGTGATTACACCTTGTGTGTTTTGACCCATTTGCAGTGTAAAGGTTTTAATCACTTGTCATAGTTTCCTAGCTCGGAGCTCGGAGGAGTGTAAACACAGTGTGATCGGCGTTACGTTTCCACTGCTATCAATCCATCTTCCCATCCATTTTTTCCATCCATGTAAACAGTCATCCATTACAACATTTGGCATAACCCTCTCCTTCTTGCCTTTCTCCAGGGCCTTCAGTTATGATCACAAAAACAGGAAATGCCACTGGCTCTCGTTTGACGGCCTCACTCCGGGAATACACACGGAGAAGGACTTCAACTTTGACCTTTACGAGAAGAAAGGTAGGTCATCCTCCTCTTCCTCACCCCAATTTCTCCGCTTTGACAAGACAGGGAAGTGTGACGTGAGCTTCTCGAAACTCTTAAGAATACCCAGAAGTCCCGGCGACTCACACATCTGTGTTTATATCCCTGGCTGCATTATCTCTCGCGGTTGATAAATCTGAGCTAAGTTTATGTAATTAGCAAGGGAGACTTTGTAAGCATGGGATGCCCTACACTGTCAGTCAGGCAGGAGCATGTGCTGTGCCTCATGATTCTCTGGAACATGTGTGGAGGAGAAAGTGAGGGCTTACACCCTCTTAAAGCTCTCAAGCAAACATACATCAAAGTTGATCTGTAAGCCAGCTATTACTGTCTTTTCTTTCTTTCTTGCATTGCTTATATTATTACTTCTTTACTTACTTTTGTTTTTTCTGTCTTTTTTTTTTCTTTTTTTTTACTTTCAAAGTTGGCTTTCTCTCTCTCGTTCTCTCTGCAGCCTCATACTTTATAGGCATTGTTTTTAAAATGTCTGACGAACCAAAGTCCCAATGTGTTTTTTTCGCACATTGCAGGAAATGAATAGCAATGCACGACACACACGGCCACAGCCACATTGTCAGTTTTAGTTAATGTTAGTGCAATTAGAGCTCATTGCCGGTGAGTGGGGGGGGGGGGGGGGGGGGGGGGGGAGGAGGAGAGATGTACTCATGGGTCCCCTGTGCTTTTGCCTGTCATCCTGCAGACTATGTGAGAGAGTGCATCGTTGGGACTGGGCAGAACTACAAAGGAAGGAGGTCTTTGACGGAGAGCGGCGTGCGGTGCCAGCACTGGGGCTCAATCATCCCACAAGAACACAAGTAAGACTGCCACACACGCCGAGGCCATTTCCTTCCCCACCCGGCCATCCATCTGCAGCAGCAGGGCCCCACTTGTGTCCCCTCTCTCTCCCAGCACGGTGCACCATCAGGCTCCGACGCAGGAGAGGCTCAGTGGTCGGATGTGTTGGTGTTTGGAAGCACCTGGTGTTTAGTTGGGAAAGGGATGAAATGATTAAAAAAAATATTTTATATCCTATAAGGGAATTAAGTGGAAAATGTGATAGGTTTACAAATTATAATGCCTCAGTTTAGCTGCCAGAGAAAAGACCCTCAGAATCCTATTTTGTGTGCTATATTCAGCCTTTCCCGTTTTGAGTCTTGTATTGCAAAGCTTTCTTTTCTATTTCCTACAATTTATTTTCTGTGTGGAGACTACAGTAGTCAACACCTTGCTGATATACCAAATGACTGCCAACATGTGACAAAAACATATAGTAGTGTTATAGTTGACGGCATTTATTTGTCACTTGTTAGCGGCAGAGAATTTGGAGTGGCCTGGGTTACGAGCAGCAGTGTGGCGGCGTAGCTTTAATTGATGATTACTCTAACAGATCCTGGAGTAATGGCTCGTTTGTTGCATTGTGACTCGCCGGCCTCGGTGGACTCTCTGAACTCTTCTGACTTCATTAAGCACCACACTGGCTCACCACATCGCACCAGCACATGCGACCGTCAGGTCAGAGTTGAACAAGCCGAGGATGGGATTCTAAAAATACACTCATACACACACAATTCTAAAAATACGCATCGGCACATTGACTAGATGTATTTATAAATACACACACACGTGTGTGTGTGTGTGTGTGTGTGTGTGTGTGTGTGTTGTGTGTGTGTGTGTGTGTGTGTGTGTTTATTTGTATACTAACAGAGTGCATTGGGGAGGAAGGGGTTGTAACAGTGTTGAGGGCAAAGATAATGCGTGTTGTGTTTACTCGTGTGGAGTGGTGGTTGGAGTGTGTGGTGATCGTGGGAGTTTGAAGCAGAGCAGAAACAGACTTTGATAAGCCAGGACGCAGTGCAGGGATGGGATGTGGTTTGATGGGATGGGATCTGCAGAGGGTTCATTAGAGCGGAGAGGCCTTAAGTGCTGCGCTGTTGGTTCAGTGGGTTTGTTAGGGGCGGAGAGATGGAGTTTCAGACTCCGCTGCGTCAAAGGATTTATGGAGTCTCGTTGCTCACCAGGTGTCCCCAAAAAAGCTGCAGACACATGAAAATATGATTTCCTTGAGAATAACCTTGACATTTCTCTTTCTCTCTCTCTCTCTTTCATTCTCTCTTGCTCAGTCTTACTCCCTCTTTAAGTCTTTCTCTCCCCCCTCTCCATCTCTCTCTCCCTCCCGCCCTCTCTCTCTCTCTCTGTCATCACCCTCCTCTCTTTTCATCCCTCTCTAGCTTTGAACAGTCACAGACTTTTAAAGTCTTGGGCTGCTTTGAAACTGTTTCTTCAGACACATCACAGAGACATTTTTATCAACATAAATTCCTTAGATATTCCCCCTCCCAAGGATATTAATGGGTCGAGCAGCGCTCTAGTCCATCACAGACTGAAAACTGTTTACCATCAATCACAATACTGTCTCTTTACTTGTCACAAGACGCCTCTGTCAGTTGCCGCAATGTTAATTGAAGGCCCACTGTAACCCCCCCCCCCTTGCATTTCAAAGCCTTCTAACCATTACCCAATCCCAGACCACAAGCTCACCAGTAATCACGCGGGCATGATTGAAACAGTAAACAGACGGTTGTGATTCACATGGAATTTCGCAATAAATGTACAAATAAAACAGACTTTCATGGGGTCTTTCCGACAAACTGTCTCAGACCAGTTCTGCCTTGCTGCACATCAGGACAGTGCTCGCAAATGCTGGCGTATGACTTCCTCATACACATTCAAACACCATCTTTGTTTTCACAAATCTGCGGAAGCTGGAGTTGGTCTATTATCGTTTGCTGGAGTCAGAGTTACATTTGGAGCAAGTTTGGAATCAAAGAATGTCAACACGGTGGATGTCTTTCCCCCCTTTCTCTGGGTTTG
Source organism: Alosa sapidissima (assembly GCF_018492685.1). Classification (NCBI taxonomy): domain Eukaryota; kingdom Metazoa; phylum Chordata; class Actinopteri; order Clupeiformes; family Clupeidae; genus Alosa; species Alosa sapidissima. The sequence continues at coordinate 9,760,431 of NC_055967.1, read as the reverse complement.
TTTCTGTAAAAAAGTTGGCCCCAGGACTAAAATGCAGTATCGTTTTCACCCTGGCCAAAGAACAACTCTGACAGGCAAACTTATCGGAATTATGTACATGAATGCTAGGGGAATGCTTATTAAATAAATGCCCAATTCTTCTGCATTCCTAGTGGTACAGTATATATACATTCTCATTGGGCTTACACTTCATACATGCAAAGTAAATTATGTTCATTCATTTGCTGCTGAGCAGCTGTGATACGACTTGTTTTAAACAATTTGGTCCAATACTTATACAGACAACAGTCATGTTAAAATATTGTGTGTTCTTTCACAAGCCAAATAACATTGCTGGCACATTAATCTCTTTGACAAGGTTACAATTGAAAGGTTAATTGCACTTTATTGCTACAGGTCATGTGATTTAAAGATATCCTAACGTCTGGTCAGTGGTAATAGCGGAAATAAATGTGAACGACTGCCTATGCAGTGTAGCGAAACTGAACGATTTTTAAAATGTTTATTGCAGCTTCAAAGAACTAGGCTTTTTTGTTTTGTTTATACTGTTTGTAAAAGGACACTGCATAACTCTTCGTAAACACAATCTCAGCTTCCAAACTCAGTCAGTCAGTCAGTCAGTCAGTCAGACCCTTGTGAACTCTGCTGAACTGCTCTCTGCCTCTGTCTCTGTATGTGTGTGTGTGTGTGTGTGTGTGTGTGTGTCCGTCTTGTCCTCAGCTTCCTGCCAAGGAAGAACAGGAAGAAGGACCTCCGGGAGAACTTCTGCCGTAACCCAGACAACGCCACCAGCGGGCCCTGGTGCTTCACCATGGATCCTGAGGTCCGTCTGCAGGCCTGTGGTCTTCCGCAGTGCTCCGAGGGTGAGTAGAGCGCGCCTGGTGTGCTGGTCTGCAAGTCACGGCGGAATCTCACCCTTGGCCTAGTGGTCTAAAGTGTACCCCCCCCCCCCCCACACACACACACACATCTACAGAGGGCCATGATGGATCATTCTCAGGCTGCTGTTTTAGATCACTCAAGAAATAGCACGCATATTGTTTTCTCAACTAGCTGCATAGGTCCGAAACAACGCTTAGGATATTTTGGACCTGCCACTTTAGCAGGACGTGTCAACAAATGAATTATATAGAGGGTTTCGGAGCCAATAGTTAGATTTGTTTAAGTTTCAGTGCATTTACTTGAATGCCCTGCTTTCAGGGAGGCTTTTAGGAAATGACCACAGCTCAGGGTTTCACTGCTCAGGGTCTGTCTTTCTTGTGCAGACTGGGAAACATTCCTAAAGCCTCCAGGTTATTTTATCAAGTGTGTGAACATGTGTTGGCCATCCAGAGTGAATAATAACTGAACTGTTTCATTTGCTTAACACCTTCTATGATGTTTGTTGAGGTCTTTCCCTTAACCCAGAAAAAGACCCAACTTGGCATTCTTCTTATCTCCCCTGACACAATAGTTCATTTTCAAACTCTCATTTGCTGTGTAGTGTCATCATAACGAACAGTGGGAGAGTACATTTGGTTCACAATTCATGTTCCAGTGAATAAGATGATGACTCAGAGCTCACGGCTAAAATGCTTTTGATGGTGTGAAACAAATGCTTCAAGGTGATAAGGACAGTGTGGGAATGGTGGGGATGCATTTGAAGAAAAGCAATTTATTAAAACAATAAATGTATCCAGAGATTCTGAAAGAATCGTTTGGTGGACAAATTGAAATGTGTGGAGAAATATAACTGGGGGGTGGGGGGGGGGGGGGTGTTGATAATAAATTAGTTTGCCTTAATCAGAAACACACCATGACATAAAAAAGGACTTTCATGAGAGTGGCCAACTTATAAACATGTGTTTCCAATAACACACTCCAGTTTGCATACAGCTGTGGGCGCAAGCCGTGGCCACTCTTAAGAAAGAGGTGACATTTCTAGAGGTGACCTTTGTGGTTAGCAGCCGGTGCCTTGTGCAAACAGTGGTGCACATGATTTTGATTGCTTGTTTTCGTAGCCTTCTAATCGGGTCAAATTTGTTCAGATGAAGAAAAAAAACAGAAGACAAAAGAAAACACAAAACAAAAAAAACACAGGAATCTCTCATCGTAGACATGGCATATTAGAAGCCCAGATGGGGCTGGGTGGGTGTAGACATCTTTAAATGAATTCAGTTTGAGTCATACATAAAAAACAAGTGGCGATTGCTTGGAAAAGCAGAGAAACTTTGATGGCTATCTCTGGATCCATTTATTTAATGACTAACTGATGTGACTAACTTTGAGACAGGAGATGACTGTGTATGACTGACCATATAGAGAGAGAGCTGAGCCACTCGGCTCTAGGGTTACGGCTCAGACACCAGACATGTGAAGGCCCAGGGTCAGATACACTGTTTGTGTAATCCATTCATTTGCCTTTAAATGTGGCACCCAGCATTAACACGACCCAGCTGTGTGGATGTGAGCAGTTGAAAATAGGCATGCCCCAAAGCTTGATTGAGAAAGTGGCTCCTTGTGTGGTTTGTTTATGTGTATGTGTGTGTGTGTGTGTGTGTGTGTGTGTGTGTGTGTGTGTGTGTGTGTGTGTGTGTGTGTGTGTGTGTGTGTCTGTCTGTCTGTCTGTCTGTCTGTCTGTCTGTCTGTCTGTCTGTCTGTCTGTCTGTCTGTCTGTGTGTGCGTGCGCGCGTGCCTCTTGGCATATTTCTCGTTGCTAACATTCTTGAATGTCGCTCTCCCACAGTGGAGTGTGTGAGCTGCAATGGTGAGAGCTACAGAGGGCCCATGGACCACACAGAGAGTGGCCGCGAGTGCCAGCGCTGGGACCTGGACGAGCCCCACAAACACGACTACCACCCGAAGAGGTGAGCACCCCCACCGCACCCCACCCCACCCGCCCTGACCTATGCCTGACATGGGCTCCCCTTCTAAAGCTAGGCCTGATGTGCAGCTGCCCCCGACTGAAAACAAGACTGGCAGGGACATCTCTCGAAGCCTTAAAAGGGAAGCTACCTCTGTAGCCACCACAGATATTTTGCCCCCCCCCCAAACCCCACCCCACCAAAAAATAAATGAAAGGGTTTCATAGCATTGAGTTCTATCATGCCATCTAGAAGTGAGAAATCTTCAGGATCCATCAAAACCTTTCATTTCATTCACTGAAATGAGACACCCACTGTAAAGACACAACTCGAACCCATCACAAAAAAGTGCCTATTCAACCACTTCAAATTGAGATAGACAGCTCCTCCAGCTAAAAAACAGACCTACAGACCTACAGCCCTCACCCACAAAATGTGAAACATATCTGTCATAATCCTCACTCATCTAAAATGAAAGGAGCAGAGAGAGAAAAAAAACTTTCAACCCATTAAAAGGAGACAGCTACCCGACTTGTAGGTCTTGCAGCATAAGGTATAAAACACTTCACTGACTCCCATTCCTCTCTGACCTGGTGTGCAGGCATCAGGTCTCCTGACGTGAGGCTCAGCAGGCCAGACTTGGAGCCAGCATCTGGGCTGTTACCCTTTATAGAGGTTAGGACCCTGCATAGGAATACTATGACACTGTTAAAAAATACAAGATGATGCCCTCGTAAAAACTAGTTAATACAGGTCATAAGAGCTAAATGGTGCTTAGGTAAAGGTAAGTGTCTGGTCTATTAAAACGATCTACCCAAGATATTTGATTTCACAACTTACGCTATAGCGCCAAGTGCAAATATACAGCACAGATACCATGGTCTAATTGTATGGTACAGTGTAGCAGACTCCCTTGAGTTATACTGATGAGAGACTTTTTTCTCTGTCTTTTTCTGTCCCTGAAAACCAAAGCCACTGTGTCAGCTGTCAGGGACACACAGTCAGGCCTTGTTTATAGTTTGGCATTGCACACTTAGTGTTTCAGCATCTGTCCAGTAAGCTTTTCAGCATCTGCGTACTGCAGTTTTCGCCATACTGTGTTTTTTTTTTCTTTTTTTTTTGCCAAGCATGCTGCTTTTGTCTTTTTAATCCATGCACAGAGGAACTATGGGAAAGAAAAGAAAGAAAAGCTACTTTTTGTAAAAATGTGGAACAATGAGTTCCGTAGACAGCTTTTAGCTGAGAAAGAAATGAACCAAGAGATCGACTTTCTTCACACATAAAATGCCCTGTACCAGTCAGGTCCAAGGAGGGAACTCCTTATCACAACATAAATAACATAAATAACTCATACTGTAAATAACACAAGTGCATGAATTTGTATGCTGAGTCATGCTCTGACAAAATGCTAAATGGTCAAAAGTGCATGTATTATGGAAGCTCCAGCGCGAGGTGTTCTTAGTGGAATCTCACTATTCCCATGGTGCACAGATGGATGGGCATAAATCCCAGAGCCCGGGTCTGGGCCTGGAAATCGGAATTCCGATTTGGCTGGCTTGGGAAAATTCATGTTTGTGGTCTCAGAAATGAAATATCAGTTTGTTTAGACCCCCCCCCCCCCAAGGAATCCTGCTCATACCAGGACCAAGGATGTATTTATATCAGAAATAGGCTCGGGCAAGTCCGGAGTTTTACTATTCTGTGGAAAAAGGTGCTTTCTTCTGAGAATTCTCAGGAAGTGTTTATCGAACAGTCAATCATCGTCATGGCACCGCCTGTACCACAAACCGATAGAAGCGGTGTTAATATTTCGGGCACCAGTAAAACACGTCTGTCATGGAATACGTGCATGTGCATGTTATTTGAAAGTCCTTATGCTCTTACAGTGGACCCCCCCCCAGAACTTCTATATGTTTTTTGTTTTGTTTGAACGTATGATTGCATGTGGAAAGTCTTTAGCGAATTGTGGGAAGGGCCGCAGGGAACTTCAGCTCCATTACAAGCTCTGGCCACATAATTGTACCACCTAGTGGGCACCAATGTGAATCATATGTTCATTTCAGTTTATGTGACAGCTCTACTATTGTTATCATAGCCCCCCAGTCTGGTCAGTAAGGATGCATCTAAAATGTGTTGCTCATTTGGATGTCATTTATAGAGTGAGTGAGAGAAGAGGTGAGAGAGAGAGAGAGAGAGAGAGAGAGAAGAGAGACAGAGAGAGAGAGAGAGAGAGAGAGAGAGAGAGAGAGAGAGAGAGAGAGAGAGAGAGAGAGAGAGAGAGAGAGAGACTTACTGGCTGATGATGAACTGTAAAGCATACTGATTAAAAAAAGACTTTGTGATAAGTGTTGCTGTGGGCGACTGTCTCTCCCAGCCACCCGTACAAAGGCCTGAAAGACAACTACTGCAGGAACCCCGATGGACGCCACAGGCCCTGGTGTTTCACCACAGACCCCAATAAGATCTGGGAGTACTGCAGCATCAAAGAATGTGGTAAGTGTCTGTGTGTGTGTGTGTGTGTGTGTGTGTGGGGGGGGGGGGGGGGGGGGGAGTGCAGGTGTGTGTGTGTCTGTGTGTGTTTGTCTGTGTGTGTCTGAGTGTGTGTGTGTGTGTGTGTGTGTGTGTGTGTGTATGTATGTGTGTGTGTGTTAGTGTGTGTGTGTGTGTGTGTGTGTGTGTGTGTGTGTGTGTATGTCATATCAAATTTACAGCTTCCTCTTCCTGGTGCTGGCCTCTGCACCGGCGTGGCAGTCATTATGGAATGTTAAAGGAGTTGCAAAGAACATAGCAGGGCCTTTAAACATAAAAACGTTCCTCTACTCCCACTATCTCTCCCTCCCCCTCCACGCCCCATCCTTCTCCTCATCCTCATCCATCTCCCATCACCCAGACGAGCTTTGACTCAGCGCTGGCCAGCTTGTGGCTAATATCCCGCGGTATCTGTTTGTCTTTGGGCCGGCCCTGCCAGTCAGTGGCGGATGTGTTTAATGAGGGAGTGTGGGGGAGGTCGAGTTGCTCTGTAAACCTGATGTCCGCCACCCACCCCGCACTCCCCCAGGACAGAACAGCCGTGTGGCTTTGTGCACTCCCTCAAAGACAGGCCTGGTGAACCACCCCGTGATCCAATCGCGGGCTGGTTGTGTCAAGCTCTGTCAAGCTCACCCCACGCTGTGTGTGAACGCGCTGTCTTTTCACCCTCTTTCCTCACTTCCTCTTATCTCTGTTGAGTCAATCTCTCGTTGTTTCTTTCCCCTGCTTTTTGTGTAATCAATTCTTGTTCTTTCATTCACACGTCATTCTGCTCTCCTTCACTTTGCCTGTTTGTCTCTCGTTCCTTTCACTCATTCTCTCATTCTCTCCTCATGTTTATTTTCCTTGCCAGGCTTTTTCTCTCCCACTCACACTAGAGTGGTGGCTGCTGCATAGTGGAAAATCACCACTTGCGATCCCTCTCCCCTCGGGTGCCCCAAGGCCTCGTCCGATGTTGGACAGCGATGACTCCACGTGTTGGGGATTCTGCCTGTGCTTTTACTACACTTGGGAGTGTGTATAATCTCTCTCTCTGGTTCGCTGTCAAAGATCCAGGCGTCTGCTCTGACCCACATTGAGAGAACTGGCACACTTAAGCCCATAGGTGTCTCTGCGTCCTGTTCGCTCCCATCCTAGCATCCCTGTTCTATTGCTGCTAATCCAAAGAATTCGAACACACGTCTTGAGATGAGAATTGTAACCAATGATCAGGTAAACCTTGGGAGGAAAATCAAGGCCATGTTATTTTTTTTCTCGATATCAGATTCCAGCAGTGCTGCTCTGGGAAAGTCATCAGTGTGATCGGTCCGGGTGTGTATTTACAAGATGGCATCTGTCCATTTGGAATGTTTACTTAGCCCTAACAAGAGGATCCGATACTCTCTCCCCCTTGTGTTTAAAAAAAAAAAAAAAGCAAGCCGAATTTACAACTGTGCCGCTCGAAGCTGATTTGTACCTTTTTTCCCCTCGCAAATATCAGGAATAATCAAAGCAGTGGCACGACAGACAAAGACACCCTTTGTTTCGCAGCTCTGCATCTTTCGTGTCATAATGAGGACAAAGTTATTTATATGCACAACCATTGCTGACAGGCGGCACTTAAACTCCGCTAAGCAAGACAGAGATAGGCAATCATGCGCAATAGAGTCATGCACGATGGGAGCCAGGGACCGTAATCTGTAACATTAAATGAAAAGCGGAGTTTGGGGGAGAGACGCCCCTCATTTTGTTTTATTCTGCCAGGCTTGAGGAAAAAAAGACCTTGGCTGCCCATTAGCGACCGCGCTGGTGCATGTCCGTAGTAATGCGTGGGCGGCCCATTGCAGCGTGACCGGTCGTCCGCGGGCCTGACGGATGAGCCGGATTGATCCTGGCAGCCCGCCGCTCCTCCGCCGCACACTGATCGGCCGAGCCAAGGGCAGAGCACGTCTCCATTACTGTTCGTGCCAAGCTTTTATTTTTTTTCTCTCCTCTTTTTTTTTTCTTTTTCTTTTTTTTTAAAAAATGACAGCTTTAGTACAACTCTCCTTGGGTAGTGCCCTTGTGTAAACACGAGTCCCTGTGTGCATTATTTAGCCTGCAGTACATATTATGACTCTGTTTTGGGTTCTCTAGGGTTTTTAAAGTATTTTAATAAGTCTGTCTGTCTTTCTTTCCCACTTCCACAGAGACCAGCGCTCTCAGCGAGAGCGACACGACGACACACTGTTACCGTGGCCGCGGCCAGGGGTATCGCGGGGACGTGGGAGTGACTCCTGGTGGCCTGATCTGCCAGCGCTGGGACTCTCAGTTCCCCCACCAGCACCAGTTCATCCCACAGAACTACCGCTGCAAGTGAGAACCACACATCACCGGTCAACACACCGCCCAGAAACTCTCTGTCATTCTTGTGTCTTAGCGTTGTATAATCAAACACACCATTGCATACTAAACAACTGACAAAATATCTGTTTTTTTCATTCAAGTTGGCCACCTGTCACACTCATCTTGGTGTCTTGTTGTGTGTGTGTGTGTGTGTGTGTGTCTGTGTGTGTGTGTGTGTGGGTGTGTGTGTTTGTGTGTGTGTGTGTGTGTGTGTGTGTGTGTGTGTGGGTGTGTGTGTGTGTGTGTGCATGTGAACTCAGGGACCTACGGGAGAACTACTGTAGGAATCCTGATGGCCGTGACCTTCCCTGGTGCTACACGACGGACCCTAACGTTCCAATAGCCTACTGTAGCAACATCCCCCACTGCGAGACCTCCGAAACAAAGAGTGAGACCCTAATCCTGATCACTGATGACACTGTGTTCAATTATTGATGAACCATTGCATTACTGCAGAGTTAATGATAATATTGTTGTTCATACATGATCACCATAATGAACCATAATGATCAGATGACGTTAAAGCTTCACATTTAGGCTAGAAACACTATCTGCTATTCTCTTTGTTGATGATGATGTCTCTTTGTTGATGTTGGTGATGTTACAAATAAAATATTAGGCTGTTCTTCATTATGTATTGATGTGTTCCTAATGCCAAATTGGATTGGATATTTCCGCTAGCATCTGTTGGTCTGGGCCATCTTTCCAATTACTGTAGCTGGTCAAAGGCAGAAGGGGCTGAATTAAAAGGCTAGATGTTGAAAATTATGTGAAAATAAGCATAAAACCTTGAAGTGATGCAGGCTATTTAACACCTCATCACGCCTTATAGTCCACCCATAAAACCTACTTGAAGGGAGCCTTGATCTTACTTTGGAAAGTCATTTTAGTGTCACTTGCCTTGCGATGTTTGCAAAATCCCTCCCAAGAATGTTTCATGACCTCACTACAACAGAGAGACGCGGGAGTCGCACAACATTTGAAGTTTAGCTGTCTTTTGCATATCAAAACCCTACTCTACAGAAAAATAACATTTGCTTTGAACTTTTTCCCTCCCTTTTTATTCTCTATAAAATTCTCTCTTGAAATAGTTGTGTGGGAAGAGAATGTCACTCTTTTTTCACGTTCCCCTTGTAACCTGCCTTACTGGCGCAGGGAGCCTTGCAGTCCCTAAAGTAATGTCTGTAGAACCCCTAATAGTGGCTGTTTGAAGCGGGCCTAGTTGGAGGCAGTTTGCTGTGCGGGGGAACTAACTGCCAGGGACTGCGACATGGAGCAGCTGTAACTTCAGTTAAATGAGTGGCGCACCTTACAGCACTGCAAAGGGGAGGTGTATTACATGCATGGCTGCAGATGCTGATTTCTCCATTCGTCTGTGGTGAGGGTCTGGAGGGTGTGTGTGTGTGTGTGTAGGGGGCTCCTGGTGCCTGCTGCTGGGCTTCTGATGATTGTCACATGTCCCTGTAGCGGCGGCGGTATTTTTACAGCTGTAGGTCGTTTTGTGTTTTTTTTTTTTTTTTTTTTTTTTTACTGTGACAGCGAAGTATAGACGGGCGGAGTGTTTTCAATGTGGCTGAGTTATATGGCTGCTGCTGTTAACTATGATCTTCCGCAGGGTCATGTTATGTCTTCTTACCCTGACCTCTGGGACCTTTTGTTTCAGAGTGTTATGAGGGCAACGGAGGGTCGTACAGAGGAACCCTATCTGTGACCAGGTCGGGCATTCCTTGCGCCACCTGGAAAGGCCGCTCTGAGAGGTAAGATTGCATGCGAGTGGGATCAGTGGAACATATGTGCATTTGTGTGTCCCTGTTGCATTTATGAAACATTGGCACTAATGGCACTAATGAGTTATATACCTTTGATTGTGACTGATAGAGGCTGAGATAGAGGCTCATGCACTCCATGAGAACAAACTGATAGGCATTTCACATCAGATGGGTTTTATGCACTTATAGATATATTCATCAGTGCGCATATGGATTTTGGTATCCATGGAAACAGAACCGAATCCTCCAGCTCACTGGGTGTGCTTGAATTGCAGGCGTCCATTACGTATTCTCAAGGACAAAGCTCCATTGGAGTCTCTGTGGGCCATTTTCTTGAAAGCTGAACAGCTTCAAACATTGACACAGAAATAATACATGTGGAACCTGTTGGGGGAGCTTGGAGGTGGAAATGGATTCACAGTAGTGGTGCTTTTACTATGCATTTATAATTGAACAGCAAGTTTAAGGCGTAAAATATTATACTTCGTATTCGTAGTCACTTGATTTCCGCTCGTTTCATTACGATGTGTGGCTGTGTGTTCTACTGGGTTGTAGGACTGCAATGCTAACTATTTCCTCTCCTTGAGATTCTCAGCAACACCTGTTCCCCTGGGTATAGGCGTGATCTCACCATCATTCTAAAGCACGTGCAGGGAAAATACCTCCGGCCTTTCCCAAATAACTCCTCTGTTTTTATGAACATGCACAAGGTCACAGGGTTATCCGCCACGGAGCAGCAAGAGAAAGCCCAAAGGAGCTCTGTTTGTCAGAGCATATTTGTCTGAGGAGGAAAAAAATAAGAGTGTTACAGTTTCTTGGGAAAGGGAAAGGAAAAGTTTTTTTCTTCTTGTACAATAGCAGACTGACTTTTTTTGGGGGGGACAAGAGCTTAATTGATGTCTGAGTGTGGTCGTTAGCCTGACTCAATTCCCAAAGAATGACACGGGGCAGGCACGCAGCTGGGCCGCCGTGCTTTAGCCCGTGACCTGTGACCCAGGGCTGCCCAGCTCACCCAACCCAACCCCCCTTACACCGCCCCTGGCCTACAACGAGCACATCAAAGCCTCACAGATTTCCCGTTTTGGCTCGCACTCGACTCCCCTATGCTCATAGGTCAGAGATCGCTCTCAGGGAAACCTCGGAGGTGGCATTGTTTGTGTTAGTGTTGAAGGAAAGAAACAGCAAGAGAGAGAGAGAGAGAGAGAGTGAGAGAGAGTGAGAGATGGGGAGGGAAAGAGAGAGAGATAAGAGCTATCATCACTGTGAAATGACTTGGCTGCAGACAGTCTTTCCTATTCTGAGTTCCCATCCGTTCTGACCCAGAGGCGGGAGGAGCCGCTGCAGCATTCTGCACCGCGCTCTGGAAAGGGGTGCTCTGTGTGCGCGTGGGAGAGGGAATCAGCAGTGTAGGTGGGCATGTCACTGAGTAATGTCTCCTACGCTACAACTCCCCCACCCCTAACCCCAGTCAACCACACAAACCCCTCCCTCCAAAACTCCTGCCCACCCCACCGCACGACACCGCACCCCTCCCCTCCCGTCCCCAGGCCTGGGCTCCCGCCAAGGCTGATGGGAAAGGCCGCGCATGTGACCTCTCCAACCCTTCCACGAAAACCTCTGGGCCAAACTACATGTGTACCCAGGCGATTTACACTTATTTGGAATTATTTTCTTTTCCCTCTTTTCTATGCCACTGCCTTTTTAGTACTGCATGGACGTTGGTCCCGACAGAGAATCACTTTGAGTTCTCATGTCTCAAAATTTCTTTTTTTCCTGTGCTATACATTGATGGCATTTGAAGTAATGATGTGTTATGTAAAGCAATATGTCATCCTGCCATTAGAAGTACACTGTGCAATGTAGTCCTGCAATCTATTTGTTTCTATTTGTAGAGTATATAGTGGTCATGTCTTGTGTTTTGGCATGAACATGTAGTGCTCTGTGCTCCAGTCAGAGACTTAAACAAAGTAATGATCATGTTCATGTTAGCAGACAAGCTCTAATCTCAATTATGGTCCATGCTGGTCCATTGCACCCCATGCACATATTAATCTGCTACTCACAAGTATTGATTTGTCTGATTTTACACATGTGCGGTGAGTGTGCCGTTGAGGAACCATATCTGTGTGTGTGCTTGTCTTAGTACCAGCAAGAGCACAGATGCGGCAGTGCTGAGCATTGACCCGGAGGAGAGCTACTGCCGGAACCCAGATGGTGATAAGCACGGGCCCTGGTGCTACACCAACAACTCCTTCATCCGCTGGGACTACTGCAACATCAAGCCCTGTGAGTTAGCCACTGTGGCCACAGTGATGCACAAGCATGGGACAGCGACGGCTCCCCTGTAAAGCACGAGTGGGGAACAACAATATGCTCTAGTTCTTTATACACCATTTAAATGTCAGTAGGAGATTTGGGAAGGATATAGCATCTGTTTAGAGCCGTAACCTCTAAAACCCATGCCTAATGAAAATCCAGTTAACTTTACCTCAGTATGCAAAAAAAAAAAATGTTTGGCTGATGAAACAATAATAATCTACAAAGGCAAAGGTCATGTAAATTGAGCAGGTATTTTGATTCATTACCAGGTAGACTGGATGTGCAGGTGATGATGTGTACTGTACTGCCTGAAAGCCCAGGTGGCTTTGACTACCAACACACTGTTCATCTAAGTAAGATGGTTAGACTGTGTGAAAGATCTTCACGGTCTTATATCTGGACCGGCAGCAGGAACCAGCGTGGGGTTAAGCTGTCCCATATGCTTTTGGAGGCTCAAATTAGCATTTTCCTCCAAACATCTTCCATGATGTTTGGTTCTAAACAATACAAAGATTTTGTGATTGGGTTTGTAATTGTATATTTCCAGAGCTTAGCATTTAAGAAGGGCGAAGTTCCATGCTTACTAAATTACTTTTAGATTTACCTTGCCCAGTGCTCCAATGCAAAAGTTCATTACATGTTAATTTAACTTCTTGATTCTTATATCTCCAGCTCTGACTTCATTGTAACTGCTTATGTACACGTGTAAATCAACTCTGTCACTCTCCTTTCAGGTGAACCCTCAATGAACAGCCTCCCACAAATCGGTGAGTTGGCTCCAAAGACATTACAACATCATCTCAGCCACAGTGCCTCTTCTTATCCACTGTTGTAATAGCTAAATCTAACTTTAATGACAAATCATTTACTTTCAAAATTTACTTTGGTAGCGGTTCACTCTAGCGTTCTGAGTGCAGATGTTTTGTTTTAGCTTTGTTTCTCATAAATGTCCCCTTCAATTTGTGTTGCAGCTGAGGTCCCCAAGAAATCTTGTGCCATTCATATCTCCGTCCGTATCGTGGGAGGGGGACCAACCCCACCTGAGGAGGGCAGCTGGATGGTTAGCATCCAAAAGGGGTGAGACATCGCTCTTTTTATCCTGTCATTTTTGTCATCGGACTGGGTCTTTCATGCAACTTGCAACAATACATTGGAGGCCCATGAAACCCGATGCTATCAGATTTTTTTTCTCTGTAAAGTCTTGTTCAATTGCCTGATGTGTGTGTGTGTGTGTGTGTGTGTGTGTGTGTGTGTGTGTGTGTGTGTGTGTGTGTGTGTGTGTGTGTGTGTGTGTGTATGTCTGTCTTTGTATGTCTTGACATTATTAGGAACAGTCACTGGTGTGGAGGGTCTCTGATCCGTGAACATTGGGTGCTGACAGATCGGCAGTGTTTCTCCTCCTGGTGAGCAATTTCTCTCTTTCTCTCTCTCTCTCTCTCTGTCCCCCTTTTCTCACTCTCTGGTGGATGGAGCATCTGGAATGATGATGTCATGTCTGTAACTTGTCAGTAGTTGGCCAGACCCAGAGAGGTCACATAGCTCTTATCTCCAGTGAATTGCCTAATTTGCCTTAGCCCTTAAATCAAACCTGTGGGTGGCGTGGAAAATTCCACATAGACTTACATAGGTATCACTTTCTCTGTGTGCATGCAAAGACACGGCAAAGCAACTCAAGGCCAGCACATTGTAAACCATTTATGAAGAGAGCTTCATAGATCTCCATTGCTTTTGTCGGTTTATGTCAGTTTAGCCTTGTCTGAGGAGTTGAAGACAATGATCTTTTATGACGGAAACATAATGCTGTTTGGTCAGATACCCTCACGCTGAATTCAGATTGGTTTGATAACATCACTGTCCTCTATTCCCCATCCACAGCGTGCCTGACTTGACTGAGTACAAGGTGATCCTGGGAGCGGCTCACCTCAACGCGTCTGTGCAGACCGAGCAGGAAGTGAGGATCGCCTACATCCTGTGCGGCCCAGAAGGTTCCGGCCTGGCCATGCTGCGGCTCACGGAGTAAGTCCCATCCTGTGCAGCTGGTGTTGACTGTCTCTCTTAACTATGTGAACTATTCCCCTGGTTTACTCCAGAGGGTCTTCTCTCTCTCTCTCTCTCTTTCTCTCTCTCCCTTTCCACTCCTCTGCTGCATTGCTCTGTCTGGTGTCTCCTTTCCCCTGCCTTTTTGATTAGCACAGCACACCTGATTCAGCCGGGGTGCATGAACGTTTACTTTATTTATGATGTGTTTATCTTTTTTTATTGCAAGGTAGACAAGGAACAGAACTCTGAGAAAAAAACCCCATAAATACTCCCATCTCTCTCTCTCTCTCTCTCTCTATCTCTCCAGGCCTGCTCTTGCAGTATCAAACATTCGGTTCATCCAGCTGCCTGTAGCAGGCTGTACTATCCCTGAGAGCACTATGTGCACTATGTATGGCTGGGGAGAGACCAAAGGTAAATACAATTTGTGATGAATACATGATCAAAATTCATCTAATGATTTTTTGTACATCATGGTGTACACATTCACCACATTATTTGGCACAGAAATGTGCTTTAGCATGGATATCAACACCGTATTGTGCAGTAAAGTTGTTGCATTGGGAGTGCATTGTGGTCTGTGGATGACACGTTTGTGTGCTGATGATCTGCTGTCAGGCACTGGGTACGAGGACGTGCTGAAGATGGTGAAACTGCCGATCGTTAGCAACCAGAAGTGCCGTGAGAACCACCGAGGGAGCTTGCAGATAGGCGACAACAAAGTGTGTGCGGGCGGACGCAGAGACGAGGGGGTGTGTGAGGTGAGTTTATGGCTCCATGTGACATTTCAAATGACCTTTAAAAGTTCTTCATTTTTTTTCTACTTTAGACCCCATGCCATGCTTAGTTACTGGAAAGCTGTTGTTTTCTCACTGTGCTTACAGTTTTATGCATCGTGTCTGTATGATGTATGCCCAAGCGGATAAAGCTGTTTTTTTTATTAACTCTACACACACACACACACACACACAAACACTCACACACACAAACACACACACACACACACACACACACACACACACACACACACACACAATAAATTTCAAAGCCCAAGTGGAGTCAGAACCAAACACTCATTTGCCAAACCTATATACAATGTGTGTGGTCTGTGTAATCGACTGATTGTGATTAAGATGTGGAAGATGAGAGACATTGTCAGTGTCTTGAGTTATTGGACAATAATATATACAATATTTGTTTTTTCCCTTTGAATCTGTTTGTTGCATTCAGTCAATATTTGCCCTTCCTTGTAAATATTTCCAAAAAGTCTCACAATTACATTCCAATTTGGCAAAACATGTTTTCGTATACAATTCATTTGTGGCAAGCCATAGTGTTGTTGTGGCTGTTGTTGATGATGATGACATTGTTGCTGTTGTTTACGTTTTTTGTCCTGGGTTCTGTGCTGAACAGAAAGACTACGGCGGCTCGCTGGTGTGTGAAGACCGTGGGAGTAAGGTCATCATTGGCGTAAGTGTCCACGGCCGAGGTTGCGCCCGCCACAATCGCCCCGGGATCTTCGTCAACGTGGCATACTACGCCAACTGGATCCATAAAGTGTACCGACAATACCCAGAACAGAACTACTTTAAATAAGTGTCAGCAGCACATGTCTTCGGGAAAGGTTGGACATTTACTCAAAAGGCTTCTGAACTTGGTAGTTCCTGAAGGTTAAAACCTTGAAAATACAAGAGCCTGGTGGGAACAGTGTGAATTGACTCCCAGTTATGTAACGCAAACAACAGCAGTGGCCTCAGACACTACAGGGGGTCGCTTTCCAGCAAGAGCAAAGATGATCCTGGCAAAACTCTGAACTACTGGACCTGTGATCGCCATCAACCAAGATCAGAATCTGACTGAGCAAAATCCTACTTAATCTGGAACTGTGTAACACAGAAGGTCATCTAGTATTCAACTTCTGTCGGTGTAGACAAGTGTGTGTGTGTGTGTGCGTGTGTGTGTGTGTGTGTGTGTGTGTGTCTGTGTGTGTGTCTGTGTGTGTGTTTCTGTGTTTTTTTGTTTGTGTGCGTGGAGAGGAGAGGCTTTGATAAGATCAGTAAGCCTGGATTCCGTTTGCGTCTCTGTGGCCAGGAGATGGCCTCTAAAGCGAGATCAGTGGATTTGATACGGCTTTTACCAGGCATGGGCTAGGATGTGCTTGGGGCATTCCGCCAACCGTGGCTTCAACAAAAGCTCTATCCAATCTACCATAATACGTTCTTACGGTGGCAGTGTAGAGTTCTACAAAGGGACTGTAGGCCTCCGGAATATTGTCTCCTGAAACTACTTGAATTGTTTATGGAACGGTGAGATGATTGCTCTGATTTTTTTTTTCTGAATAGGCTGGGACATTTACTTGGCTCACACTGTAGAGCACTTTGCTGCAGAATCAGTTTTTTTTTCCTTTTGGCTCAGATATCGAATGTTGTAATGTTCAACATCCTGTTATATGTAATATACAACTTGTTATAAAGCCTGCATACACCTGTTGTAATATCACTATAGCAGCCCTTTACAACATCAGGATATCTGTAAAAAAAACAATGTAACAGTATCTTAAGCAGCTGTTGATAATGTATTATTTGAAGTGAAGTGTTACTGTGTTGTACATAATTGTGTGGGTGTTTCTATCACTCTGTATGGTTCTATGGGTCTTATAGACCTTTTCTATGAAAACATGCTGGCCTCTTCATTTGAGAGTATTGTTTTGGTCAGATTTAATTAAATGGGAAAATGAAACAAT